>NC_082707.1:149002157-149254657 GCF_030144855.1 Hypanus sabinus | reverse complement strand
CACATTGGACACAATATTGAATTCTACATCCATTTGAACAGCTGGATCTTGTGGGCATGTCCCACTGCCCAGCATGTCACATCTTCCTGCATTTCCTATCTGTATTCTCAATCTCTCAATGTTTATTTCAAAGCAATTGTTCCATTTACCCTCTGTCTAAATACTCATCAACCTGTTAACCCAATGACCTCCACAACCTATCCACAGGCCTCACCACATCAGAAATACCCTTCCCTCAGCCTCGCTGTTATTTAAAACTGATCTTGCAATTCTGACAGGTGAGCACAAGGAAATCTGCAGATGCTGGAAATTCAAGCAACTGTTACGAACCCCGTAACTGAGTCACTTACCAGCAAAGATAGAGAGGTCCGTTGAAGTCTGATGATACTATTTTTAACAGTATTTATTAGTAAAAATACACAAAAATAATATCAATGCAAATATACAGATAATATGCGTCAATACTAAATCTAAAAGTGCGGGTATAATAATAAATATAAGAAATAAGCTCTATCGTTGTCTAGGGGATAATGTATTGTCCGATGGAAATATAAAGTTCACTCAGTTCATGCAGGCTGCAGCCTTTGGGGACCGCTGGGTTGCAATGGTTGGAGAGAGAGAGAGTTTTGGGAGAAAAACTTGCCGGCTTTAATTTAAGAATTTTGATCCTTCAGGAGTCCTGTTGGTGTGGCGATCATTCGTGGCCTCTCCTTTAGCTAAGCCGTTCTTCCGTGGTGAGCCCGCCAACCCAGGCAAGGGAGGACGCACACGAGCCCCCCACCGGATGTCGCTATTAAATGCTGTCACAGGATTTCTAGCGTTTCTCCTGGTGCGTCTAAAGGGGTTGTTCCCCAGACCCACTTTTATCCTTACTCACGGGATCTCAGATGTCAATCAGGTTGGGATGATGCAATCCCTCAACCAGACCACTCTGGTTGTTCCCTGAGGGGCTTCAATGAATAGTACAGTACTCAATACACAATTCTGTCTCCAAGAGACAATGGCCGTTATCAGTGGCTTTGTTTTCGCTGAGGCCAGGACACATTCCAAACCTTGTGGATTCTGCGTGTCTCTCTCTCATTTCCTGGGTCCCAGACCCGAATTAATAGCGATCTTGCAATTCTCAAAAAGGAGGGGGTGACTTTGTACCCTTCGGACCCTCAGAGTTGCGGCTGTTACGTATCCCGTAACTGGATAACTTACCAGCAAAGATAGAGAGGTCCGTTGAAGTCTGATAGTACTATTTTCAAATGTTTTTATTTATAAAGGGGCACAAAAGTAAGGTTAATACAGACATTCAGATAATGCACGTCACCAATACTCAATCTAAAGCGCGGGTATAGTAATAATCATTATTAAGAAGTAATCTCGGCTGTTGTCTAGGGGTTAATATTTTTGTCCATTGGAAATATAAAAGTCATTCAGAAGTCTGCAGACTTTAGCCTTTCAGGGAATCGTTGGGTTTCGCGTGTTTTAGAGGGATCGGTGAAAAACAAAAAAAAACTTGCCCGGGTCTTTATGAAGCCACTCCGTAAAATCAGGGGAGCGTTGTTTCCCCGTTGTTAGTTCGAAGTCCTTCTCGGTATTATCAGCCACCCGCTCCCCAGGCAAAGGAGTTTGGAGCGCACGTGGCATTGAGTGGCTTCCAGCTATCACGGGAGCATTGAGCGAGGGTGTCCTTCTGGTGTGTTGCTGGGGTACTGCCTCCTGCAGTGCCCTTTTATCTTGACTTGCAGAGTTGTAGATGTCCATCAAAGTAGGGGGATGCAATCCCCACCCCCACATTGCCCGAGGGTGTCCATATCCATGGTAGCTGTCACGTAGCAGGGACATGCACGTCACACAGGTGCCTCTAAGAACAATGGCCAAAACCGTTGCATTGTCTCTCACTTCCGAGACCCAAATTAATAGCGATCTTGCGATTCTCCGGAAGGAGGGGGCTGCTCCCGCTCCTTCGGCCCCTCAGAGCTGTGGTACATTTATAACACGGCACATTCATAACACAACACACACAAAATGCTGGTGGAATGCAGCAGGCCAAGCAGCATCTATAAGGAGAAGCGCTGTCAATGTTTTAGGCCGAGACCCTTCATCAGGACTAACTGAAAGGGAAGATAGTAAGAGATTTGAAAGTAGGAGGGAAGGGGAAAAAGCGAAATGATAGGAGAAGACCGGAGGGGGTGGGGTGAAACTGAGAGCCATAAAGGTGATTGTCAAAAGGGATACAGAGCTAGAGAAGGGTAAGGATCATGGGACGGGAGGTGTAGGAAGAAAGAAGGGGGGAGGGGAGGACCAGAGGGAGATGGAGAACAGGCAGTGTGATGGGCAGAGAGAGAAAGAAAAAAAATGGAGGGGAAAAAAAACTAAATATATCAGTTAAATATAACTAAATATATTTTCCCCTCCCATTTTGTTCTTTCTCTCTCTGTCCATCACTCTGCCTGTTCTCCATCTCCCTCTGGTGCTCCTCCTCCTTTCTTTCTTCCTACACTTCCCTTCCCATGATCCTTCCCCTTCTCTAGTTCTGTATCCCTTTTGCCAATCACCTTTCTGGCTCTCAGCTTCACCCCACCCCCTCCGGTCTTCTCCTATCATTTCCCATTTTCCCCTCCCCCAACTACTTTCAAATCTCTTACTATCTTCCCTTTCAGTTAGTCCTGACGAAGGGTCTCGGCCCGAAATGTCGACAGCGCTTCTCCCTATAGATGCTGCCTGGCCTGCTGTGTTTCACCAGCATTTTGTGTGTGTTGCAATTCTGACAGTCTTCGATATGAAATGTCAGTTCTGTTTGCTTTTCCGTCAATGCTGGCTAATGTGCTGATCTTCCATTTTTATTTCAGATTTCCAGCATCTACAGGTTTTATTATTTATTATTTAAGAGAAAGTGAGGGGTTTGTTATTGGATCTCACTGGAGATGTTGGTCTGGCATAGGAATGGATTGGAGAAGACATGGAGACCAGTGACACTTGCTAGAGGACAGCTGGTCAAAGGGGGTTGTAGGACGGTGAGTGTCAGTAATAGGAGGTCTTCCTAATCAAGGTTGTGGACTACAGGAAAATTGGAGACAGGCTAACCCATATTGACATCAATGAATCTGGTCTTGAGAGGGTGAACAGCTTTAAGTTCCTCGGTACACACATCACTGAGGACCTCACGTGATCTGTGCACACCAGCTGTGTGGTGAAAAAAGCACAACAGCACCTCTTTCACCTCAGACGGTTGAAGAAGTTTTGTATGGGCCCCTAAATCCTAAGAGCTTTCTACAGGGGCACAATTGAGAGCATCCTGTCTGGCTGCATCACTGCCTGGTATGGGAACTGTACTTCCCTCAATTGCAGGACTCTGCAGACGGCCCAATGCATCTGTAGATGTGAATTTCCCACTATTCAGGAGATTTACAGAGGCAGGTGTGTAAAAAGGGCCCGAAGCATCATTGGGGACCCAAGTCACCCCAACCACAAACTGCTACCATCCAGGAAATGATACTGTAGCATAAAAGCCAGGACCAACTGGGACAGTTTCTTCCACCAGGCCATCAGACTGATTAATTCACACTGATACAATTGTATTTCTATGTTATATTGACTGTCCTCTTGTACATACTATTTATTACAAATTACTGTAAATTGCACATTGCACATTTAGACAGAGACGTAAAGATTTTTACGCCTCATGTATATGAATGATGTAAGTGATAAAGTCAATTCAATTCTGCAAGCACAACCCCAGCAGTTATCTGATCATATTATCCAATGACAGTCCATGAGCAAGTTCGGTTCCAAGGTGCAGAGCAACAGTTTTGTGAAGGGAGAACTTCGCAGCAGAGCCAGGTTCACATTTCATATTTACAAAGCCAAGGTCACAGCTAGATTTATTCTTATGCTACTAGGAACTTCATGACTGCCAAGTGTGATATCAGAGCTATCCTATTGTGCACTCGCGTAAGGTTACTTGGGCTCTACACGCTCTAAGGAAAAAACTATTTATCATCCTCTTTTGCAAGATGAAAGGCAGAGAGTTCCAGGACTAATCATGAACCTAAGATAAATGCAGTATTATGCATTTATAATAATACATTCACCCATCCCTGAGATTATTAAAATGCACAGCTGCCAATGAGGTGCAAGGAATAACCTATGTTGTCATGGTTGACAGCCACTTGGAACACTCTCTGAAGCTGTCTGAACAATCATACAAAGAGAATCTGAGTCACCAGGAACATCTTAAAAAGAAAAGAATAGTCCTATCTACATTGTATCTTTCACACCCTTACAATGTCTCAAGTGTTTTTCCACCTTGAAGCTAGCGATGCATTTGTTCGCTGCACACAAAGTTCCGTCAAACAGCAACTAACCAGAATTTGTGATAGCATGTGAGGGGTTAATATTATCCAGAACACCAATAATGTCTCCTCTTCTTCTTCAAGATGGTGTTAAGAGATCTCTTACATCTGTCCTTCAGAATATTTAGGGTGTCGCTTCATTATTTAATCTGAAAGGCAACATCTCTCACAGAGCAGCATTGAGCGCTAAATTAGACAGACAGCCTAGATTTATGTGTTCAAGGCATTGAAGTTTTACCAGAACCCACTACCTTCAAACTCAAAAGTAAGCACTGGCAAATGAGGCATCACCAGCACACTGCCATTCAGGTTTACAAGCCTTGACCAATGAGGAGATCCTTAGCCAAGGAGGTGTCAGCATTCATAATTTACTATAAGCTTCTCAGTTTGATAACCATTAAGAAGCAGTTATTAGGCATGAGCTTAAGAGCTGCAAGAGAAGGAGGGAGACAGAGGAAAGGCAGAGGTTTCAAAGATGGCAACAGATCAGAGAAACATTGGTCTCCTTTGGGAATGTGCTCTAAGTTGCTACAAGTTTAATATTCCTCATTAGACTCTTAGTAGATCATAAGCACTTAATCTTTTTAGCAACGTGATGAATATAATAAAAAACACCAACCAATTACCATAATAACCATTAATGCATATTAAAAACAATTATGTAAACATGACTTACAAATATTAAACCACTGTATTTTTGCTGATACCAACCTTAAGTGCTTTGGAGTGTATACCGTGTTTCCATGTGCAATATAGTTTAGTTGTTTGAAGAACATTTGCTGATCAGTTCACAATGTCCTCAAGAAGCCGGTGATGGCCCACTTCAGTCCGACAGTTTCACACCAGCAGTCTGAGCAGGCCTGGATGCAAGCACATGTATACAAACAAACGCACACACACACTCTCTCTCTCCCTCCCTCTCTCTTCCTCTCTCTCCCTCTCTCCCTCTCCCCCCTCTCTCTTCCTCTCTCTCTCTCTCTCTCTCTCTCTCTCCCCCCCTCTCTCTCTCTCCCTCTCTCTCCCTCTCTTCCCCCCTCCCCCCTCTCTCTCTCTCTATCTCCCCCCTCTCTCTCCCTCTTTCTCCCTCTCTCCCCCCTCTCTTCCTCTCTCTCTCTCCCCTCTCTCTCTCTCCCCCCTCTCCCTCTCTCTCTCTCTCTCCCTCTCTCTCTCTCTCTCTCCCTCTCTCCCTCTCTCCCTCTCCCCCCTCTTCCCCTCTCTCTCCCCCTCTCTCTCTTTCCCTCTCTCTCTCTCTCTCTCTCTCTCTCTCTCTCTCTCTCTCTCTCTCTCTCTCTCTCCCCTCTCTCTCTCTCCCCCCTCTCCCTCTCTCTCTCTCTCTCCCTCTCTCTCTCTCTCTCTCCCTCTCTCCCTCTCTCCCTCTCCCCCCTCTTCTCCCCCTCTCTCTCCCCCTCTCTCTCTTTCCCTCTCTCTCTCTCTCTCTCTCTCTCTCTCTCTCTCTCTCTCTCTCTCTCTCTCTCTCTCTCTCTCTCTCTCTCTCTCTCTCTCTCCCTTCACTAATGTTCATGATGGGATGACGTTGGCTACTTTTCACATTAAGATTCATGGGGGAGTTGCCAGGACTCAAGGATCCAAGTTATATATAGAGGTTGGGTAGACTATGACTTGATTCAAATCTGAGGGGTGTACTTACAGGGGTATATAAAATCATGAGGGTCATAGATAGGGTGGATAGATGCAGTCTTCTTCCCAGTGAAAGGGAACTAAAAGCTTGAGGGCATAGGCTGAAGGTGAGATTTTAAAGGGACCTGAGAAGCAACTTCTTCACAAAGAAGATGTTGAGAATGTGGAATTAATCACCAGATTTAGTAGCTAAGGCAGGTACATAACAATATTTAAAAGGCAGCTGGATAAGTGCTGTATATGGAGAGGAAAGGTTTTGAGAGATACAGCCAAATGCAAGCAAATAGGACTAGCCTAGATGGGTACCTTGATTGTCATAGATGAACTGTGCCCTGGTTCCATGCTATATTACCCAATGACTCACTGACCACTAGGCTAGACAATGTTATTGAACATCCCTGCCTACGTAGGTGTTAACTTTAACGCCACTGCCTCTTTACACGATGCATCTGGGAACGCCACAGAAAGTCCAGTGGCTTACAGATAATCAAGACATGCACAGATTCTTCAGAGGTGCCAAGGCCACGTACACAATCTACAGGACCCCGCCATCACTACGGATAACATGACAAAAAGACCAAGTGAAAACTGATACACAAGGGAGAGTGTATATGCTGGAAATCTGGATGAACACTCAAAGTGCTGGTGGAACTTAGCAAGTCAAATAGCATCTATGGAGGAAAGTGAATAGTCAATGTTGTGGGCCCTCACTACCTGCAGATCACCATCTTCCTCTGGTTCCCCACCTCCTTCCCTTTACTCTACGGTCCACTGTTCTCCTCTATCTGATTCCTTATTCTTTAGCCCCTTGCCTTCCCCACCAATCCCTTTCCAGCTTCTCATGTTATTCCCTTTGCTGCTCCTCCCCCGACCTCCTGCCTTTCACCCCTTACCAGGATTCACCCATTACCTGCCAAGTTGTGCTCCCCTCCCTCTCCCCTCCCCTCCCTTTTATTTTGGTTTCTAACCCTTTTCTTTCCAAACTGATGCAGGGGCTTAGCCCAAGACATCGACTGTTCATGTTCCTCCATAGTTCCTGCCTGACCCACCGAGTTCCTCTATCATTTTGTGTTTATTTAACAATGAAGAACAACAGACCTCAGGAACAGATAGTAGCCCTGCACAAGTTGATAGAGAATAATATCAGTCACAAATTCATAATCTCATCTACTGAATGAATTCAGGGCAAGGATTGATAAATTCTTAAATAATAAGTGTTTCCAGGAACATGGGGCAGGTGCACAGGAAAGTTATGCAGAGCTAGGAGATCAGCCACAGTCATACTGAACAGTGGAGCAGCCACATGAGGCTGGATAGACCATTCCTGCTTCATTTCTGATGTTCTTCCACATCTGGTAAGAGAAGGATAAACTAAGAGAGCTGAAGGACACAATATCTTCACTGAGGAAAACAAATTCAGCTGTGTTAATGACAGTGGGTTCTCCCTCATGTCAGCAATGGTGGAAGTAATTGTCAGCATCTTGCCCATTTGACCCGTGTCAATAACCCTACAGCTGCTCCCCCAGCAGCAATGTGAATTCTCTCCATGTAGGAAGAAGCACCAATTACTTTATTGGGACTTTGTTTTTGGTATCACAAAAGCCTTTGATTTAGCCAATTGAGGGCCACTGGTTAGTATCCAATTGAAATTTGGTTCCCCTCAAAAATTCTTCTCCATCTTATATTTGCTTAATGATGGCATGCAATTTGTGATCTTAACCTATGGGCCCCAACAGACCTTTTCCCAATGCAGATAAGTGTAAGGGGGCAGAGATACAGATGGTGCCTGAAGGCAACTCCTCCCTGCTCATCAGCGAAACAGTTAAATTCTTCCTAATATAATGTCTCTATTTTCCTTTTCAGAGTCACTGGGTCCTATCAGGATCTTTGATCGACAGCAGCACTCAAAGACGACGGTTCTGCACAACCGCAAGTTGCTGTTCTTGGAGCTCACCAATCAGCCGCGTTTCGACATGTCCTGGTTTGGCGTGAAGTCGGACACCTTTGGGGCCTGTATGTCCCTGTGGACACAAATCCTAACCAGTGTCATGTACTAAAGTGTAGTGGGAGCCGGAACATCAAAGACAGCAATAGTGATTCTAAGAGGGCTCTGCACTCGATAATTGATTCTCGAGTCAAGGAACTCAAAATAAAAACCAGCACTTCGGACGGACTATAACATCAAAGTAGTGACTGTTGTCTGCCTGTCACTGTGGAAGAAGCAATATCTGCCTCTCTCGTGTTAGTGAGGAGAGAGCCTGTGGGATGATGAAATGTAGGAGTGGTCAGTTAGTTTTTGATGGACTGTAGACCAGGATCTCTCTTTGACAGCTTTGATTTTGCTTGCATGGTGGGTGGTGGGAGGGGGGAAGGTTGGTGCTGCTTGTGTGTGGGGAGAGCTGGGGGCTTTGGGGTTCTTGTGCTTTTTCTGCTGTTCATTCATTGGGGGTTTTTATTCTTTTTTGTTTATGTCTGCAGAGGGTAAGAATTTTAGGTTGTATATTGTATACATTCCCTGATAATAAATAGAACTTTTGAACTATTGAACATCGTCACTCTAATCTTAGTGCTTTTCCCAGTTGCACTTCACCTTCCACAAACTTCCTACTGGTTTGAAGGTAATCTAAAGGACAAATGGAAAACAGTTCACCTTACACCATCTCCACACCAAAACCAAGGTCAACCAAACTTCAAAAGAATTCAACGATGCTTGTGTGTGCACAGGATCTGAGTCATTCACAGAAGGGTGCAGGACACTGGGCCTAACATTGAACATCTGCTAAAGTAAGTGTTCTGCATCATCCAGCTTGTGAGAGTTATTCTAAATACCTGCTGCTGGAGGAAGAGCTATTGCATTCCAGAGCTATTATTTAAGAGAGGATGATCAGCTAGACACACACAGTAACAAGAGAAAGTTAGGTATCTTTTCTCATACTTCAATTAAACTTATAAAATTATTAAACTTTTTCTAGATCTAGGATATAGTTCAGATGGCCGCAGAAGGGAGTCGAGGATGATTCGTTCTGGCTCGGGAATTATGAGCCGAGTGAATGCACCATCATTTTGCAAAGCCCATCCAGAGGAACCGTTAAAGACTTATCAGGAACATTCTGTTTTTTGCTTCTTATCCTGCCATTAAGTAGATAAAACCTTCCAACAATACCTAAAGTCACAGGCTATCATGTGGCAAGTTATTACTCCTTTTGAACGTGCTTGTCAACCTGTGGTAAAGAGACATTTGATGCTTTCAGGAACATCCCACAACAAGGATTCCAATCACCACTCTACCAACAACATCACTGAAACATAGACATCCTATCCAAACACATCTGCATCTCTCATTTACATCCATCTTCGAGTTACACTCATACCTTATAGTATCAACTAATTTGGTAACAAGATGACCTTGTAAATTCTAATAGAATTTTACTGACATGTGTACTGTAGCCTAAATAAAAGCAAAGGCTTTCAGCCTTTATACAGCAGGCAATACTGGAGTGGCTACATTCCAGAAGTCATATCTTTCAATGCATTATGTAGGAACACTTAAGTAGCCCTTAAAGATCGAGTTAAATATAATGTTCGCTATAAAAATATAATCCTTGCAGATGTAGAGCTGGACTGCCACCTGGGGAACAGTTAATGTCTGTACAGATAAGAGTAAGTTTCTTTTATGACTACTGCCAAATATCCTAACACAATTTTAAATTGCCAATTTTCTGCTTCATACCTAAAGGAATAAAGAAGCTGTGTGGATGGGGTCCTGAGCTCACGCTGTGAGGGCATCATCTAAAATAAGTGCAGGTATGCTTTAGGAATGAGTTTTTTTTTTAGTATCTTCCAGGCAAGGCTAGCAAATTCTTATAATTAATAGTTCATAATTTATGGTCCATAGTTGTGCCCAAAATTTCATTCTGCACATTTATAACAAAAAACATTTTATTCTCTTATGCCAGAGATCAGCAAGCACGACTTTGCTAGCATTGTGGATCCATCCCATGGTGTGTCACTGAATGCACAAATCATTCACCATCGTTCCCTAATTCCAAAATAACCACTGAATTTTGAGGGATTCCACTCCCTCAGTATCCAGTGACTGTAAATGCCACTCCATCAGCAACTGCAAGAACTAAGGTAGCAAATCATTTAGATCAATACTTCCTTTATTACATGGTCCTCAGGATGGTCACCTACTGATGGCATGGTTGATGACTCTAGTGTACAACTCATACATACACAAGGGTTGGACGTGATAAATCCCAGAAACACAATACGGCAGATTACTGTAACACGGGAATGATGGCTCTCATGCTTGGTGTGCTCTGGAAGATTTACAACAAAATGTATGATGCATTGGAAAACCTGGATTATGCAAGTTCAGCTCCCACCATCAACTAGACAGTAAGCATCTGAGGAACATGAGCAAGAAGAGAGGAGAAGGCCAATTTTTCACAAGCTACAGAATTGCTGGCATTATGGCTGCTATCTTTTAGTGGAGGAAGGAAAGCATTCTAGGCCAAGAATGCCCAGGTACAGATTGCAACGTCTCGATGTGGGGAGCAGCAGCCTGAACTGATTAGTAACCACAGCAAGGGTCCTGGACAAGATGATGAATGCCACATTTCTGACGAGTAATAGAGGATTCATGCTCCAAGCAAGGACAAAGATTTTCCCCTGCACCTCCGCACCCTCGTCACCCACTGAGAAACAGAATACCAACACGTTTATGAACTCTACATCGATGATTGCGGCACAGTCATTGAGTGGGCCTTCCTTGATTTTTCAACTTAGTTCGTTTGTTTTTTGAGATGTAGTAACTGATGACAGGGCCAGCATTTCTTCCCCATAACTAGTGGCACTCATGGAGGGCTGCCCCTCAAAGAGCTGCAGTCTTTCTCATACTGTTGGGTAGGGAATTTCCAGAATTTGGTTTCAGAGACAGCAAATGAACAGCGATATATTCCCAAATGAAGACAGTGTACAATTTAGAGGAGCGTGTATAGGTGGCAATGGTCCTATTCGTTTACTCTCCTTGTCTATCTTGATGGTAAAGGATGCTTAATAAATCCTTAGTGTTATTGCTCAAGCCAATGATATTGCAGTGCTGCACCAGTTTGTGTAAAACACATACAAGAGAAAATCTGCAGATGCTGGAAATCTGGGCAACACACACAAACTGCTGGAGGAACTCAGCAGGCCATGTAGTATCTATGGAAGAATTCATTGTCCGGCCTACTGAGCTCCTCCAGCATTTTGTGTGTGCTGTTCATGAAAAACATATTTACAATCGATGTGGTACAGCTTAACTTTTTTTTAAATCCCATATTTTGGAAATTGCATAGATTTGGGAGGGGCTGTCAGAGTACAGTATCCTCTTATCTGCTTGTAGGGATAGAATGTCACATGTCATCTGCTAATCTATGCCTGAATGTTGGCAAATTCTCACTGCAGGCAGGCATGGACAGTTGCATTGCTGGGATGCTGTGAATGGATGTTGTGAAATCACAGTAAACTTTCCCACTTCTGCTTCTATGAAGGAAGGAAGGTCATTGATGAAGCAGCTGAAGACACTTGGTCCTAGCACACTGCCCTAAGGAGCCTCTGCACTGTCCTGCAGGGATGTCCTGGGACCAAATTGATTGACCTCCAACAATCACAATTATCTTCCTTCTGTATGTGGCATGATGCCAACCATATGGATGGTAGTCACCCAAGGTGTTCAGCCTTTGAAATACACTCATCTCAATTTACTGAAGTCCCCCAATGCCATACTCAGTCAAAATTTGCCGCAAATAAAGGTAGTTACTTTAAACTCAGCTCTGGAATTTAACCAGGCCTCTGATGCTCTGGGGAAACCAGAAGTGGATGTAAATCAAATTTCAAGTTTAAGTTCATTGTCATAGGCTTATAAACCCAGAATATAAACTCCATGGAAGTTCCCTTTTAGCAGTACTGGTTGATGGTGAGAAAGTGCCTCTAGACTGCACAATCGATGATGGCTTCCGTCGCTTAAGAAGTGACTGATTGGGTAGTAGGAAGTTAAATTAAACTTATCCTGCTTTCTGAGAGCAAGATTTACCTGAGAAATGTTTCACATCATCATGTAGATGGGTGGATGTTTTAAATGCACTGGATCAGCTTGGTCAGAGCTGCAGATTATTCTGGAATGCAGCTGTTCAGTACAACAGCTGGGATGTTGTCTGGTCCCATAACTTTTATTGTAAGCAGTGCTTTCAGTTTTTCCTTGATATTGAGAGTGGTGATTTGAATTTCCTAGAGCGTAGCTTCTGAAATGGTGGGGAGGAGGCCAAGATCTTAATAATTATAAAAACTATTAACCACTTAATTGTCCATGGCATTCATGACCAGATGTGATAGAACTTTAGAGCTTGGACCTGATCTGCAGATTGTGCTTTTGCTTAACTCTGTCTGTTGCATGCTGTTTTTGATGTTTAGCATACATGTAGTTCAGACTTCAAGCTTCATTAGGCTGACGCCTCAGCATATTTGTACGTGTGCCCCAGCATGCCTTTCTGCAGTTTTCACTGCTTGATCCCCTTACTTGATAGTAATAGGAGAGTGAGAGATACTGTGCACCACAAGGTTACAAACTATGTTAGTATACATTTCTGTCGCTGTTAATGCCCATAGTGTCTGATCAATAATGAATTTTGAACTACCAGATCTGTTCCAAGTCCACCTCATTTAACACAACTATAGTGTCACACAACATAATGGAGGGTGTTCTTTGGGACTGTCTCCACAAGGATGTCACCTCTGTTAATGCCTTCATCAATAAGTGAATCAGCCACTTGTAGATTTATGGGGAAAGGTCACATAGGGTCTATCTAGTGTTGTTTTATTCACCACATGCCACAGACGCTGTCTGCAAGCTACTGTATGCCCTTCAGGACTCCGCTTGCTTGACTTTGGCAGCGTGACCAAGTGCTGCTTAGCAATGGACAATGAAGTCCCCGCCCAAGGTATGTAATGCTCTGTCAACTTTCATGGTTTCTTCCAAGTGTTGTTTAATGTGGAGGAGCACTAATCAGGAGGAGATAGCCTCGCTATCCCATCAGCCAGTCTGTCCGTCTGATAGGATATAGACATGCCTAGGGATCGGAATGGAGATGTCTTGCATAGCATCTGTAAAGTACAATTCTGTAAGATGTCAGAAGGCAAGATGCAGTACAACAACAGCCAGCCCCCAGGTTACATAAGGGTTCCTTTCCTAAGAATAGACCATGAACCAATTTCTCTGTGAGTCAGAAATGTCCATTTTCTAGTTTAATCCATATGATATGAAATGCTATGAATCTCCAGAATATTATACATCCAGAGATATAATGGAGCAGCTTGATGTTCTTCTGCAGTGCACAGAGATTGGTTTACATTGACATGTCCAATTTTGATGTGAAAGTCAATGCCAAGTGGTCTAACTGATGTTAACCTTCCTCTGTTAGAATGTCACAGTAATGTTCCAACCAAGCAGAGTGCTAAGCAATTTGACCCCTGATCCTTTAGAAGCCAATTAAGAGTCAATTATACTGGAATGGAAGCCTTAATCAAACTTCTAATTCAAAATGAATATTAGGCCCATAAATCAAAATGGTCACTGTTTCCAAGTTGGAATCGAAATGTTCTAAGTCTGCTTGGGCTCTTTCTTATCCTGTCAGAGAATAGCTCCACTTTGGATGAAGTAACTAGTATTGTTGAATAGCTGGCATGCTGTGGGGAGTATGAGGTGTAAGACAGCACTAAGTGTGTGAGGGGTCAGTAGATTATCTAAGTGTTGAATCTATCCTATGTAAGGATATTGTTAGCAGGTAAGTGATGAGGATAAGATGAATTAAACTGTGTCTAAGCTTTCAGTGATAGGGTATGTAACTTGAAGAGCAGCTGCAGTTATTTTTACTGGTATATCACATTAGCATTGCATCCATATTCACAAATTGAACAAAATTAATCCCAGGATATTGACAGGTGATATATAGTAAATAATTTGCATTTTCTAAGGAAATCGCTCATTTGATTTTTTAAACAGCATTTTTCTCGTTGTAAAATGCTACCTATTACCAATAATATAATGTGCAAACAGAATAACTCATCCATGCTTACAACTATTTGCATTCTATTTTGTCATGAAGTAAGGCCTTATCCTAAGAATATCTCTGACCTGTTCCAGAGACCTTCCACAATCATATAAATAATCCAGTTGAGTTTTCCAGTCACTTGGGAGTTAATGGTGGGAAGGAAGGAGCAATGCTCATAGGAGAAAATTAGGCATATTTTAGTTGGAGATGTTAATGTTCTGATTTTTGAGAGAGACCAAAGTTAACAACCACAATAAAATGTACCATCTGCTTTTATAACAATATTATGCTCTCACTCTTCTATTCCTGTTATGTGGATAAAGTTTTGTTAGAAAATATTTCTGTACTTTTTCCAGTGTTGGCTTCAGACCTGGCCTATAATTTAAATTATGGGTCACTAGAGATACTTGCAGTGAGACACCAACCATCAACATCCCATTGGTCTTGAAACAAAACATTCTCATTGCCTACAGGAATGCCAATAAGGCCATTGAGACTCGTGACCAGAATTGAGGATCTAGGACAAAGTCAAGGGCTTCTACAGGTACTTGGAGGAAGAGGAGGTGAAATTAATATCTTCTTCTGGGCATCTTAAGGCATATGCATATGCAGTTTAGTAATCTGAGAAAATTATATTGCAGGGAAATGAAAATATAAGCACCTCGACTACCCCGGACAAGCCCAGCAATACTCACCAGGGATTCGTTATCATCAGTAAATAATGTCCACCCACACAGGCATGAGAGGGTTAAATGGTCAGCAATTCTCGAGATGGAGGAGAAATAGAAGGAGAAACTTGAGAAGGTATAAGGAGAAGAGGAACAGAAGAGCTTGTGTATATATACACCTTGTTGGACTCTGTTACAAGCTTATCCATATTTGATACCAACAAACATAACCACAATATCACCCCACCAAATATCCTAGTGTAACCTACTCTTTATTGCCAACTTTCACTGCATCTGCTTAGTGACACTGGTAATACCCACTAAGGTAAGCACAACTGAACCAACATACATCAAGCCTTGCCAAATATTAACCAATCACCCTTAAGCATGTCTTGAGTAGCTTCCTTCCATCCTATTTCTCTTAATCAGTGATTCATCAGTGGGTATAACTCAGGTCATACAAAATTGCTGACTTATAACGGTGGAGACCACAGATGGCCTTGTAGGATTTCCTTAGGCAGCTCTGGGGCTTGAAGACCTGTCTCAAACAGGACATATAGCCATTGTTGACAGCAGTCTGCATCGCCTGACTGTAGGGCAAAATCAAGGACACTGGAGGACTGAAAAAGATTGCTATCCTGAAAAACAAAGGACAGCAAATTACTGCTTGACTGAGTTATTTTCTCTTTCCCATGGTAATCCTAGCAATCTATTGCAGCAAAGATTGCTGCGATGCAATCAGAGGGATTGGGTAATTTCTACTTTTAGAGCAATCTTGGCTGAGTTATTGACCATCAGCCACTACATTAGCTCCACGGACCTGTTAATGGCTTACCTACCATTTCCAGATTGAAAACCCTGTGCAACATCCCGGATGCTCATGAACATTGTACACAGATTTTTGGGCATGTCTGATAATGTATTAATGATTTCAATGGATATGTTAATATGTTCTTCAGCATATGTGTTGGTATCCTTAAGGCATTGGAGTCTGGGCTGTCTTTCCATTTGCTCTGTCTGTAGAACATTCAGAGTAATATCTACGAAACAAGCCTGTATCTTTGTGCCAATATTTGAATTGAAATCTGGATGATTAATTGACAAAGTGATTTCCAGTTCTTTCCTACTGATGCCATCAGAATGGTGAATAAGGGACATCCTAAAAGGAGTGATATCCTCAGTAGTGTCAAGCATCCCACTGGTCACACTTTAAATACAGCTACTTGATTAATAAGGATGAGATATCCCCTGCCAGTTTCTAATATTGTTAATGATTTTGGTGTTTGAGAGAAAGAGAAAGTTATATGTAATGTGTTTTATAATATGGCACAGTGATAAATATGCCATGATTGAATGTAATGTGTTCAAGCTTTGAAATGGATCAAACTTTGCCTCAGTAAAGGTGCAGAGTAATATAGGAAAGTTAGGGATTTATATCCATTTTACAGAATTGTTTCAGGACCTGAGTACAGGTAGTGTAGTGCATTGAGCAGTTCTTAAGGGTAGCTGTTCATTTAGTGCATCGTGGCATAGGAAAATGCATCCACCAGCATCTTAGCTGAGTGTCATTTCTACACAAAAGCCTATTTGTTATTAAGCTGCAGAAAACTTCACTGTTAAGAAGTGCAGACAGCCTTTAAACAGTGCAGGAGCATTCAACTGATAAATGGTGCTCCCAATATTGGGCTTGTAATAATCAATTTAAAAATGCTGTTGCCATCGCCTACGTTACCATTATGTTACCAAAGCAGCAACAGAAAGTGTGCATTTTGCTGCAGCAGTTCAAAGGGCCCCAAGTCAATTATCATCATTAGGCTCTTTTTCCAGAGCTATACAAGTTCCTTATCACAGCTTTTGTGTAAAAAAAAACAGTTGCTTTATTCAATTTGTTTCAACATCCATTGATGTTTCAACTTTGATAAATCAACTTAATGATCTATAGATTTCACAATCTTATGAAGGACTTGGTGGACTTATCTCTCAAGCAAGCTGGTGGGCATTTTTAAACAGATGAAGGCTCACTGCCATGACAGGACGCAAGGCAGGGGTGGGGGGGAGAGCTCTAAACCAGGGTGAAAAGCAAAAGGATGAAGCCCCCTCTACCCAGCGTCTGGTTAGCAAATGTGCAGTCGCTGGAGAACAAACATGAGGACCTGAGGCCAAGATTGCTGTATTGAAGGGAAATGAGAGATTGTTGTGTTCTATGTTGGAACTAGACATGGCTGACTCCCAGCGCTCCAGACACAGTGATCAGACTCAAAGGCTTCTCTATTCACAGAATGGACCAGACTGCTAACTTGGAAAAGCCAAAAGGAAGAGGTGAGTGTTTCATAAGAAACTCTCAGTGGTGCTCCAATGTGGTGGTTTTGTCAAACTCATGTTCCTCCAATTGACCTAATGGTCAAACATTGTCCATTCTATTTACCTAGGGAGTTCTTCTCCATAATCCTGATGGCAGTTTACATACCACCAGCAGCCAACTATAATCAAGCATTTAGAGACTGCATGATGCAGTCTCAAAACAAGAAACATTGCATCCCAACGAATTTCAAATCATAGTTGGGGATTTCAAGCTGGCTTGTTTGAATAAAAACCTGCTCAATTACCATCAGCATATAGCCTGCAGCTCCACAGATCCAAACACACTAGACCACTGTTATATTAAGATAAGAAATACTTACCGTTCCATGTCTAGACCGTATTACAACAAATCTGATCACTTGGCTGTCCTCCTACCTGCATGCAGCAGAGGCTAAAGAGTAAAGTTCCAGAGATTAGGACAACAAGAGAGGGTTTCAAGAGGCAAAGGAGAGGCTATGGGTTTGCTTCAAAATGGTAGACTGGGCCTTGTTCAAGGACTCATCTGTGGATCTGAATGAACAGATGGGCCGTGGTTGACATGGACTTTATTAAAACAGTTGTAGAAGCTCGGGATGAACCATGAGATCCACAATCTGCTGAGGGCCAGATCAGAGTCATTCAAGTCCAGCAAAGACTAAGAAAGTTACAAGAGGTCCAACTGTGATCTCCAGAAAGCCATCTCACAAGCCAGTGGTAATACTGGACAAAACTTGAACCAATGAAGGATGCTCAACAGTTGTAGCAGGGCTTGAATGCTATCACCTCTTAATCAAGCAACATAGGTGATAACAGGGTTTCACTTTCAGATGAGCTCAATGCCTTCAAAACTTCAAGACGTGGATGAACTTTCACGAACTCCCACAGTCCCCAATGCTCCTGTGGTTTCAGTCTCTGAGGCCAACATGTGAGCAGCCTTCAGGAGGGTGAAACCATGAAAAGCTCCAATGTCAAAGTTTTATGATAACACCACTGGTGAAGAATCAAAGGTGAATCAAAGGTGGTGATGGATCAGCAGATAGGAGGGAGATAGAAAATCTGGCTGAGTGATGCCACAACAACGACCTCTTACTCAATATCAGCAAGACCAAGGAATTAATTATTGACCTCAGGAGGGGTATATCAGAGGCCATGAGCCAGTCCTCATTGGGGGATCAGATGAGGAGATGGTCAGCTACATTAAATTCCTCGGTATTATTATTTTGGAGGAACTGTCCTGGGCTCAGCATGTAAGTGTAATTATGAAGAAGGCACTGCAGCTTCTTTACTTCCTTAGGAGTTGGCGAAGATTCGGCATAACATCTGAAATTTTGACAAACTTCGATAGAAGTGTGCCAGAGAATATATTGACTGGCTGCATCACAGCCTGGTATAGAAACACCATTTCCCTCAAAAGAAAATCCCACAAAATATAGTGGATATGACCCAGTGGATCACAGGTAAAGCCCTTCCCAACACTGAGTATGTCTACACGAGGTGTTGTCGCAGGAAAGTAGCATCCATCATCAGGGACCCCCACCACCCTGGACATGCTCTCCTCCCACTGCTGTACAGGAGTACAGGAGCCTCAGGACTTACACCACCAGGTTCAGGAACAGTTACTACTCCTCAACTATCAGGCTCTTGAACCAGAGGGGATAACTTCACTTGCCCATCATTGAAATGTTCTCACAATCTATGGACTTAGTTTCAAGGACTCTTCATCTCAGGTCCTCAATATTTATTGTTTTTTTTTGTACTTGCACAGTTTGTAGTTTTTTGCACACTGGCTAAACACCAGTGTGGTCTTTCATTAAAACTATTATGATTGTTATTCTACTATGGATGTATTGAGTATGCCCACAAGAAAATGAACCTTAGGGTTGTATATGTGACGTATATGTACGTGGATAATAAATTTGCTTTGAACTTGGAACCTTTATATTTCTTGTCACCTGTTATTCCACCTTTTAGTCAGATGCAACAGGACAGTTATGGACTTTTTCCAGTTGCTGCCAATACAGTTTTGAGATTATTCAGTAATAAAAGTGTTTCTGCATATAAAACAGATTTCTCTGCTGCTGTGAGGTGCACAGCTCTCCAGCTTTATGACTGAATTTTTTTAAAGCATGCATTTAGTGTGAACTTTATTGCCCATTTAAAATTTTATAGCTTTCTTCTTCATAAATAAATCAATACATTTACTATCTTCTCAAAAGTTCCATGTTTCTCTTTGTTTGAAATAATCTAAAATAAATTGAGTCAATTTTAAGTTCATGTGATAAAAATGATGTGTCAGTCTTAACTTGAAGTTGTTGATGTTGCTTAAACAGGGCTACTAAATAAATATGAAGATTTAATTGTTCTTCAGTGATTAGAAAAACATATTAATTGGGTGTTCTGAGGCAAGCCAGACAAGGTATTGTGTGAGGAATCTGCCACTGAATAATTCTAATGCACCATTGCTCAAATCAATGTGCATAGTAGGTCTGTCCTGACGAAGGGTCTCGGCCCGAAATATTGACAGAGCTTCTTCCTATAGATGCTGCCTGGCCTTCTGCGTTCCAACAGCATTGTGTGTGTGTTGCATAGTGGGTGAGTATCATCAGAGAAAATTCCCCATTAAGGCCTTTCCTCTGCTAAATTTGCCAAGGCAGAGCCAGTGGTAAATCTTAAGTAGGTTGCTGGTCACTGTTCACAAGTCACTGTAAGGGTTTGGGGGGATGCAATCATGGTGGAGGGAGGCTTCTGTCAGTGGGAGTTGAATAAGAATTAAAGGCTGGTGGAGAATGAGGAAGTTGAGGAAATTCAACTTCTAAATCTTATCATTGGACAAGGGGTCACATATGGACCAGGTTACTTTGAGATCTAAGGTGGCAAAGGACTATTCATAAGTCCACTGCCTGCTAGTTCTGAACATCAGACTGGAATCTACATAGGCAATGAAGTATGCATTACATTCTTTCTGAAGCCCTGCCTTGTTATGAGTGGTCACCCCAAAAAGACCACTGTGATTTTCTGAACATTACCTTCAGAGCAGATCTGCAAGTGATTTCACAAATTCTGATTAAAATCATAGTATGTGCTTGTTTTTTTTGATAAAAATTATATTGTGAGTCATACCTAAATGCTGTGCTCTTTAATGGAAATTTAGGATAAAATCATTATTTTAGCAGCAATTTTGTTTCCCCTTGTACTAAAAACTATTGCTTATTCTGGAGTTTCAGCCATTGGCACGTGATATGATTAAAAAAGAAAGCTGCCAGTTATGCAGATCTGAAGTATTTGAAGTGTGAAACAGATTTACATTGCAAGATACCATTATTCCCTGTGGAGAGGGGAAATGGCCTTTCTGAGCAATAAACCTAATTCATCAAAAGTTTGGTAATTATGGAGTTTTTCTTGTTCTGATGTAAGGCACAAAACTGCTTTGATTTTAAAATAAAAGACGCAACATTTTAATGGATGTTTATTATTACTACCTGATTTCCAACAATGTTCTGACAGCTCAGCAATGTCAAATTCACTCTTTACTTTGTTATAAACCTGAAGATACCAAAGCAATGGGGCAGCACACTGGCATTGTGGTTAGAGTAATGCTATTAGAGTACCAGAGTCCTGGCTTCATTTCCTCTGCTGTCTGTAAGGAGCTTATATATTCAGATTTCCTCCGGATGCTCTGGTTTCCTCCCACATTCCAAATGAATGCTTTAGTAGGTTAATTAGTCACATTGGTGTAATTGGGCTCTTCGGACTGTAAGGGTCTGTTACCACGTTGTACCTCTGCATAAAGAAACAATAAAAATCAAGGGTTAAACAGTATTACAAAATAATGAAACTCTGCTTTAGCATAAAAGAACCTATTTTGTCATTAATTAACTTCCTGATGATGATTGTCAACATGTTTCTCACAGGATTAATTTTAACAAATGCGTAATTTACACAATGGGTTACTTAATAAACAAGAAGATACAACAGAAACTGTCATGAAGGGAAACATCCTGGAAGTGCACAGTGTTGGACCACTTGTGTAGACTCATTCCACACACCTTTTGTCATCCTGGTTCTCTTAACCAGTGATTCCTGAGTGGGTACAACTCAGATCCTAGAGAACTGCTGACTTGCTACGTCTGGCTTTGCAGAACGACAAATCCTTGTGGTTGCAATAAAGATTGCCACCCTGGAGAGCAGGTCTGGCTGACAACTGCTACAGCAGATGAAGCGATCTGAAGGTATGTAGAAATGTGATTGATGTATGCAGATCAATGTCAGGTAACTCCACAAAATGATTCAACAGTGTATGTTTCACAACTTCCAAGGATGTCTCCCGCTAAAGGGATTGTCAGATCATTATGAAAGGGGGCAATGAAATGATAAGGAGGAAATAAAGAAAAGTTCAGTGAGGTAGACCTGCGAACCATGGAACTGGAACCACATCTACAGTAAGAACACATTTACTTCAAGTTAAATAAGCAGTGACTAAAAATTGACTGAAATTTCTATTCCAGCATGGCAGAAGGATACAAAGCACCTGTGAATGAAGTTCTAAAACAGTCTCTCTTTCCTTTTCTAAACTCCTATAGTCTGACTGTTCACAGTGAATTAACAAACTCGATTTTATCAGGTCTTAGGCTACGTCCACACTACACCGGATAAATCTGTAACCGAAGCTTTTTCTCTTTGTTTTGACTCTCCATCCACACTAAAATGGCATTTTCGTCCCCCAAAAACTGAGATTTTCAGAAATGCTCTCCAGAGTGTGTAATTTTCAAAACGCCGCTTGGGCAGAGCAGTGTGGATGGGGTAACCGGAGAAATCTAAAAACGCTGTCATGACGTGTGGAACAGATGGTGACAGCAGCACGCCATTTCATTGGTTTCTTGAATGTAACCTAAAAATTTCAGAACAGACAACAACAAGACTGAAGCCAGAAGAGTTAGAAATGTGCTCACCAAATATTTTGACCCATAACTTACTGAATAAATAAGTATACTCACTTTGCCCTGTTTTCTGTTCTTGCTCGTATGAAGGCGGTTTACCTATTTATGCAAGTACTTCTCTGACAATAGATGTGTAACAGCCTAATGTAACATTGTATGGAAAAGCAAGATAATACTGATGCAGACATGTTTTACACATTTAACAAGGAGCTTTATTAATGCAACAGAGTTAGTCAGTTGTTCAATGTTTGTCGTCAGCCGGTTCATACTGTCCGTGAACTCCCTGTCAGTTACCTCCATACACTCCAGTATTTGTTTTTTTTTTAGTTTTAAGACCTCTTGTGCGAGAGCTAACAGCTGTCCAGCGTTTAAGATTTTCTAGTCCGTAACTGACCAAACACGCACCAAGTCTTTCACAGCGAGAATCGACACCAGACATGTTGCTTGTTTTTGGTAGATGTGGCCTGCAAATGCGCTGTAGGAGGAGATTCGCCGAAATATCCATTTTAATGTGGACAGAGATATTTTTAAATACGCCTAGTGTGGATGCCTATTGTTTTTACGCAAAACCGGCATTTTCAAAATTATCTGGTGTAGTGTGGATGTAGCCTTAATTCATCCACAAAAGCCCTTCGAAAATGTTATTGGTCAAATCACTGCTGCACTGAAACCCCATCAACATCTTATCAAACTGCTGATAAACACAGAACTTCTTCCCAGCAAAATGCCTTTACAAGATAACGATCAAAATATCGGACGGCATTAACTTCCCTAGAGAAGATAACAGATTAATTCATTGACTCAGGAGTGAAATAGTCATTTCACAGACTTGCAGCAAAAGGTAAAGATTATGATAAAGATAATCTATTCAAAGGGGATATGGATGCATCAAACAAGTTGTCATGAGTGTGATAATTTGTATTCAAAATTAAGGAAGATATAGGCAAACTTTAGCAACTTGCAAGGAGACTGCAGATGGGATTGATCCCCCCATACACATAGGAACAAATTCGACCAAGTGAAGCAGGGATAACTAGTGCTCAAAATCATTCAAGCATGAAAGAGAACTGTACATCTAAGTAATGTTTGAAGTTAAAGGCTATCTTGTTAGGGATAATGCACTGGTTACTGTTAAGCTGTGTATGGTCCTTACAGTACAGGTGATATATTAATTCATGGTATTTTGTAGGTTTTGTTAATCACAGAGTTCTTCAGTAGTTTCTTGCAATATGTTAATTTTGCATTTGTATTATTTCATTTCTGGTGTTTGCTTATTCTTAATAACATTTTAAAAGAGCCCTGGGCTGTTCTGCTCTGTAAGCCTTGACTAGTATTGGGTGTCACATTGGCCTAGTGGTTAGCACAAAGCTATTACAGCTCGGGGTTCAGAGGTCAGAGTTCAATTCTGACATCACCTGTAAGAAGTTTGTACATCCTCCCCATGAACATGTTGGTTTTCTCTAGGGTTTCCCATTCCGTTCCACATTCCAAAGATGTACCTGTTCGTAGGTTAATTGAGCATTGTAAATCCTGTGATTAGGTTACGGTTAAATCAGTGGGTTGCTGAAGCAGTGGATCAAAGGGCTGGAAGGTCCTATTCCGCACTGAATCTCTAAATAATAAGTAAAAATTTACGCTAGGCGGGCTGATTGGACTGAACAAGAGCAAGAGGTGTCAGCTATGGCCATCAATAGCTCTCTGTTTTCTATGACAGGTGCCAGGTTCCAGCCCACCACAGAATCTTAAGCACATAAGCAAGACCAACACTTCATTGCTGTAATGAAGGAGTGCTGTATCCCTAGAAATGCTCTTTCAGATGTGACATTAAACTGTGGACCACAAAAGTGTGAGACAAGACCGAGCATTTCCCACTCTAAGGCACTCAAGGAAACCTCTTCACTGTTGTTGTGGGAAACTGTGAATGTGAGCACATTGTGGCATCAAACCAGTGGCGGTGCACTCACATAGCACACCAGGGATCTTCCACTCCTTAACCCTAAATGAGTATATTTTAACCTGGCCTTTGTGCCTCTCTTCTCTTCCTCAGATCAAAGGCAGCAATGAGAGAAAGGAAAACATACTGAATAAAATTTAAAAAAATAGATGAACAGAGGTCAATTAACAAAGCACAGAAGAAAAATTTAGCCTAGAAATAACTTGATCTTCCTAAGGTTAGATGTTCAAGGTTTAGTCAATGAGACAGCCTCACTTTTACTGAAATATCATGGTCTGCAGTGGGCACAGCAGTGGTGAATTCTATCTCATCCATCTCCCAGACACTTGTGCAGGATATCCATTGAATCAGGTGTCCATAAACTTGGTGAGGACAAGTGCAGTCTGTTACTTCATTTCATTATAACCACTTCTCACCAAAGCACTCAAATCAGATTTCCAGCTGTCGTCTTCGTTTACACTTCTAAATCTTTATTTCATGTCCATTAAATGCTCGATTTAACTTGGAGAAAAGTTCTGAAATTTCATTTTGACTGATAAGAAATACTGGATGAGGTACCTAATTAATGATCTTTAGCCAGGATTGAACATACAAAATGACATATTTTTGAAAACGCTGCTGACATCATAGGTTGAGTTACTATTTAAAGCTCAGCCAATATTCTTTCAATGGTGATTATCTGAACTCACATACCACTTACAAAGCTGTTTGCAGTCTGAACAGTGGTAATTATAATATAGAATGGAATTTTTTAGTAAGAGATATGCATTTATGACACTGCTATTCATAATGAAATTGAGCTTTGAAATTACTATGAGTAAAATTGACAACTAGCATGTTGCGCTCTTATGAAGTTCCTTTGTCTCCTGTAGTAATCGGAGGTAAGTCATCTATTTTACACAAACTAATAAAAACTAAATTTGGTAGCCCAGGAAAATAAATGTGTGGATCATGATGCATGACTTATCCATGCTATTTTGACCCACTGAAGAATGCACTAAAAATTTCCAGTTACAAGCTAAATATTGTAATTTTGGCATCAGATATTACTATCTGCACTTTTGCAGGCCAACTCATTTCCCTACTCTTCCTGTACTTGAAGAGACTGAGTTTGTATAATTGCTATGTTCGGCAGAGCGGGCAGTAACAAATTTAGAAAGACACTCTGCATTCAGAACATCCAAGGCAGTCCAGGTAGTTTTATACCCCAATAATTTGAACTTTTATGTTCTATATGGGAAATTAACTCATTAATACAGAATTCCTCTCTGCAGGTTTCAGACTGGCATGCAGAAGCAAGTGTTCAACAGATTCCAGCTTTCTGTGATGCCACATTCGTTCATGCCTGATGGTTCAAAATATGGCAAAATTGCCCACTGTTGAATAAATGAATCATAGCTCTTTCTTGGAAACTGAGATGTTCTGATCTTTTGACGCTGTGAAGATGGTTGTGAACAGAGCAATGTCACAGCCCAGTGCACTAATACACAAATCAAGTTACTGCTGCATAGTGATTGATGTAATCTGCCTGCTCCACACATTGGGCATGCACAAGTGAGGCACCCTAGACCAACTTTTGAATACGGCCAGCCGCTCAGGATATGCTGAAAATGCGTGCACCACACCATGGTGAAAAATTTAGCCTAGTTTTCACCTTAAACCACCCAAACAATGACAACAATGGACTTAATTCTGCAACTAGTAATCCACTTAAATAGTACAGATGAAATTCATTTGAATGCATTATGACATCATAAAATAAGGTATTGTACTTCTTCAATAGTATAATAAGGCATGGTACTTCTTCAGAATCTTTAAAAAGTGCAATATCACCTATGGATTTACATCAATAAATTGATAAAGGGTAAATCCAAAATCAGAATCAGGTTTAATATCACTGACATATTTTGTGAAACTTGTTGTAGGATCAAGACTGCTGTGCTCATTGAAAGAATATTTACAATATTTGGGTGGAGCCCGGCCCCTGACGAGAGGCACGGCCTGCTGTTTGGACCATTTGAACATCAGCCCTGGTAGACTAGAAAGGCAGGATGTCAAGAATCAGACGAGGCGAGATCACTCTGAGCACCATGCCGATTTGGTGAAGTTGAGATGGCTTCTTCAGCAGTGAAATCTAGGCCCGAAGCGAATCACTGGGCATTGTGTTCCAGACCTGGTGCAATACACCACAGTGGAGCCCAGGCCCTAATATGAGGTCCGATGTTCGGACAACTTAAATGCTGGCCCAGTTAAACTGAGGGCTCCTCTCTCCACAACATTGAGGCTGTGCTTTGTGTGTGTGAACTTTGCAACGATTTGTCCCGCTAATTCGGTGAAGTCTTTGGGCCTACTCCGGGCCGACTCATTTCGGTTTAGAATGCTGTTGTTGTTGCTTGCTTCTATTGTTTGCGTGATTTATGGGGTTTTTTCTCTCTTTCTTTGCCCATTGAGGATTGGTCTTTATTTTTTTTAATTGGGTTCTTTCCAGTTTCTTGCTTTGCAGCTGCCTGTAAGCAGACAAATCTTAAGGCGGTATAATTTATATATTCTTTGATAATAAATGGACTTTGAATCCTGAATCTTCGAAATGGCTCTTTTTCAAGATTGCAAGAACATACCTGGAAATTCATGTCTCCTGGGTCCATTAAGATTTTTCTCATTTTACAACTAGCCATTTAGTACAAATACTGTACACTCCGTGGCAGGTTAATGAATTTTACAACATTTATACTGATTAAGTAGCTTGTTAACTCCACACAAAGCATTAAGATCACCATCACATTTGAGTTGTTGACTGTGCCTTTTTAATCTACTGAAGAAATTCACATCACAGACAGACAGACAGACATACTTTATTGATCCCAAGGGAAATTGGGTTTCATTACAGCTGCACCAACCAAGAATAGTGAAGAAATATAGCAATATAAAACCATAAATAATTAAATAATAATAATCATGCCAAGTGGAAATAAGTCCAGGACCAGCCTATTGGCTTAGGGAGGAGTTGTAAAGTTTGATGGCCACATGACTTCCTATGACGCTCAGTGTTACATCTCAGTGGAATGAGTCTCTGGCTGAATGTACTCCTGTGCCTAACCAGTACATTATGGAGTGGATGGGAGTCATTGTCCAAGATGGCATGCAACTTGGACAGCATCCTCTTTTCAGACACCACTGTCAGAGAGTCCAGTTCCACCCCCACGACATCACTGGCCTTACGAATGAGTTTGTTGATTCTGTTGGTGTCTGCTACCCTCAGCCTGCTGCCCCAGCACACAACAGCAAAAATGGTAGCACTGGCCACCACAGCCTCATAGAGCATCCTCAGCATCGTCCGGCAGATGTTAAAGGACCTCAAGTCTCTTCAGGAAATAGAGACGGCTCTGACCCTTCTTGTAGACAGCCTCAGTGTTCTTTGACCAGTCCAGTTTACTGTCAATTCGTATCCCCAGGTATTTGTAATCCTCCACCATGTCCACACTGACCCCTTGGATGGAAATGGGTCACCAGTGCCTTAGCCCTCCTCAGGTCCACCACCAGCTCCTTAGTCTTTTTCACATTAAGCTGCAGATGAGTCTGCTCACACCATGGGACAAAGTTTCCCATCGTAGCCCTGTACTCAGCCTCATCTCCCTTGCTGATGCATCCAACTATGGCAGAGTCATCAGAAAACTTCTGAAAATGGCAAGACTCTGCGCAGTAGTTGAAGTCCGAGGTGTAGATGGTGAAGAGAAAGGGAGACAGGACAGTCCCCTGTGGAGCCCCAGTGCTGCTGACCACTCTGTCAGATGCACAGTGTTGCAAGCGCACGTACTGAGGTCTGCCAGTCAGGTAATCAATAATCCATGACACCAGGGAAGCATCCAGCTGCATCACTGTCAGCTTCTCTCCCAGCAGAGCAGGGCGGATGGTGTCGAACGCACTGGAGAAGTCAAAAAACGTTACCCTCACAGTGCTCGCCGGCTTGTCCAGGTGGGCGTAGATACGGTTCAGCAGGTGGATGATGGCATCCTCAACTCCTAGTCGGGGCTGGTAGGTGAACTGGGGGGGTCTAAGTGTGGCCTAACCATAGGCCGGAGCTGCTCTAGAACAAGTCTCTCCAGGGTCTTCATGATGTGGGAGGTCAATGCCACTGGCCTGTAGTCATTGGAGCCACTGGTTTGCGGTGTCTTCAGTACAGGACATCTTCCACAGCACAGGAACCCTCTGGAGACTCAGGCTCAGGCTGAAGACATGGTGAAGTACTCCACATAGCTGGGGGGCACAGGCTTTGAGCACCCTGGGGCTGACACCATCCGGGCCTGCAGCCTTGCTTGGATGGAGACGTTTCAGCTGTCTTCTCACCTGTTCAGCTGTGAAGCCCACCGTGGTGGTTTCAGGTGAAGGAGGGGTGTAGTCATGAGAGCAGGGTGGGGGGCTGTGAGGAGAGGTAGGAAGGGAGAGTGGAGTATGTGTTGGTTGGGGGCAGACAACAGATGAATCATGTGGGGGATAGGCAGGGGCCACAGCGGCAAATCTATTGAAGAACAGGTTAAGTTTGTTGGCCCTGTCCACACTGCCTTCAGCTCCTCGGTTGCTGGTTTGCCGGAAACCAGTGATGGTCCTCATCCCACTCCAGACCTCTCTCATGTTGTTCTGCTGCCAGAACACAATCAGCACACAAGGCAAAACCTTGATTTTATTAACACAGTTAAAACAATAAAAAGACTTGATACTCTTGCAAGGCATTTATAAAGGATAACAAATCTGTTATCTCTCAGAAATTCATGGAATATTACGTTATGATAATTGTATGCTTTTAGCAACCATTGTTCGGTAGAAGCATTTAGATAAAATAAATGTTTTACTTTCCAGTCAGGCATCATCTGGGAATTCTTTTCCCTGCTACTTAGAGAATGGCACAGCTATGCCACAAGGCATTCATCAAATGTCCACAATAACTATTTAGTGAAAGCAATCGATAGCAAAATGTGATTGTCAAAGAGAGTAACTATGCAACTATAATTCACTCAGGTCTCTCAGACATGGTGTGATGAACGTTAGTGACCCTGTCACCATTGTAATAACACCATCACACTACATAAAGACCAAGGAGAAATTAACAGTCCTAGGCATTATAAAAATATGAGAGACATCTGCTGAACATTACCCCTGATGCACTCTGCTCATTTGGTTTGCATAATTTTACAATGGTATAGCCGATAGATAAATAAAAAGATCAGTAAATTGGTTTGTTAAAGGGTGATTGGCTTCATGAAGAGTGGTTTCCATCTGGGTTGGAAGTAATTATTTCTATCATTGTTCTGTATATTTAGCAGCGGGAAAATATTTGCAAACGATATTTCATTTTTAGTTTATGGAAGTACTTTAAGATATTCTTAATTATAAACACATCTTCTGTCATAAATGAAAACTGTAAGCCAGATATATCCATCTTCACTGGTGGAAGAATCATATATCTTATGAGACATGTACAAAATACTGGACAAAGACATAGGTTTGGATATTCCTGTTTCTGTGATTGATGATTAGTCAATGTAGGGATAAACTGTTGTATTCATGAGTGCTACTGGGTTGCTTTCTTCTGCCTCATTCAAAATGAGTGCATTCCATTGCATCTCAGGGACACCAGGCCCTGATGCAATTTCTCAATCTTACTGTTTTCGGCTGTTGAAGTCAACATGGCAATAGACCTCATTGCCATCAAATCTACTGCATCTGGTAACCCGTACCTTATTCAAAAGGGGTGGCTCCAGGGACTTGGCATGCATTAATATTAAACCTGTAGCATACTGCCAGCAGATTAATAGACAGCATCTGTAAAATCACTAATCGAGAAAGGAAGGGGAAACAAGATAGGAATTGTGATGTTGAAGGTTTTCATTACAAGTACATTCATAGATTGTTGATTTAAAAAGCTGCCAAGTGCTGTTGCAATCTAACTGAAACTGTTCTATCTAATAGTTGAATTTGGATGTAGAATTGTACAACACGGGAACAGGCATGTTGGCCCACCAGGTTTGTGCCAACAATTATGTCAATTTAATTTAATCCCATTTGCCCCCACATTGGCCATATCATTCTATTCCCTGCCTGTCCATGTCCATCTAGATCAGGCGTTCTCAAACTGGGGTCCGCAGACCTCTCGGTTAATGGTAGTGACATAAAAAGGGTCAGGAATCCCTGGTCTAGATGCTTCTAAAGCTGTGCTTTAACATTACTTCTACCACCTCCTCTAGGGTCATGTTACACATATTTTTGCACACCCTCCAATGTTTCCATATCTTAGAATAATGTGAAACACACCATCACATGGAGGGTAGTGCAGAACAAATAATGCCAAAAATCATCTGAAATATAGCCTGAAACTTGGCTAATCCTTGCTTACTTGCCTGGTTGAATGTCAAACCTTTAAATATTCCTAATGAATATGAAATATTGTTTGCAAATAATTTCCCACTAATATTTTTGAATGTTCCAAAAGCTATTAAAATTAGTGAAACCATCAACATGCACAAGTTCCTGGAGGAACTCAGCAAGTTAGGCAGTATCTATGGCAGGGAATGAACAGTCAATATCTTGGGCCAAGATCCTCAATCAAGACTGGAAAGGAAGAGAAGAGAAACCAGAATATGAGGGAAAGGAGGATAAGTTATTAGGTGATAGGTGAGACCAGGTGAGGGGGAAGGTGGGAGGGGGAAGGGGAGGTTGAGTGAAAAGCTGTGGGGTGGGGATTGGTGGAAGAGATAAAGGGCTGAAACTATTAGTATGCCATCTTCTTTCTCCTATCATCAGATAGGAGCCTTAGATCCCAGACCACCAGGTTCAGGAACCGTTACTACCCTACAACCACCAGTGTCCTAAAATGGCATGGAAATCTTCATTCACCACTACTTTAAACTGATTCTACGGCCTCCAGACTCGCTTTCAAGGGAGCTTTTGCAATTCCAGCTTTCAGTATTATTTTTATATGCAGAGTTTGTCTTCTTTTTGCACTTTGGTTGTTTGTCAGTCTGTCAGTTTATGTACAGTTTTTTTGTAAAGTTCTGTTGTAGTTCTCTTTTCTTGTAAATGCCTGAAAGACAATGATTCTCAGCATTATCATTTCAAAGGATCTGTCTTGGGCCCAGCATATAACTGCACAGCAGCACCTCGACTTTCTTAGAAGTTTGTGAAGATTAGGCATGTCATTTCAAGCTCTGACAACTTGTACGGATGCACGGTGGAGAGTCTATTGACTGGTTGGATCGCAGCCTGGTGTGGAAATGTCAAAACCCTTGAAAGGAAAAGCATACAAAATGGAGTGGGTACAGCCCAGTCCATCACAGGGAAAACCCTCCACACCATCAAGCGCATCTACAAGAAGCACTATCACAGGAAAACAGCATCCATCACCAAGGGCCCCCTGCTGTACAGGCCTTGCTCTCTTCTCATTGCTGCCATCAGAAAGGAGGTACAGGAGCCCAAAGTCCCACAGCACCAGGTTCAGGGGCAGTTATTACCCCTCAAACATCAGGTTCTTGAACCAGAAGGGATAACTTCAATCACCCCAATATTGAACTGATTCTACAATCTATATACTCACTTTCAAGGATTCTGCACCTCATGTTCTCAATATTTATTACTTAATTTTTTTTTTCTTTTTGTATTCACGCAGTTTGGTATCTTTTGCATATTGGTTGTTTGTTCTTCTTTGTTGTGTGTGGTTTTTCATTGATTCTACTGTGTTTGTCCACAATAAAATGAATCTCCGGGGAGTATATAATGATCTGTATGTGCTTTGATAATAAATTTACTCTGAGCTTCAAACATTATTTCAGAAGTTATTAAAATGTTTTTAACTAAAGCACTTAAGCAATTATAGATGTTCAAATTAATTCAAAAATAAGGAGTCTATCATCAGAGTTTAACCAACAGAATTCCAACCAAGAATAGCCAACTGGATTAAGAATTAATGATGTATTCATGCAGCAGTTACTTGGAGAAACACCAGTATTGAATTGATTGTGGACTTCAGGAAGGATAAGTCGAGGGATCAGGAGTAGAAAAGATGAGTGGGTTCAAGTTCCCGGGGGTCAACATCTCTGAAGATCCTTCATGGACCCAATATATTGAAGCAGTTATAAAGAAGGCACGACAGTGGCTATATTTCCTTAGGAGTTTGACGAGACTTGGTATGTCACCAAAGACACTTGCATATTTCTACAGACATGCCATGGAGAGCATTCGAATTGCTTGCTTCACCATCGGGTATGGAAGGGCCATTGCACAGGGTCAGAGAAAGCTGTAGAAGATTATAAACAGCCACCTTCCTCACAGGCATGAGACCCCACCCCCCACCCCCACCCCCCAGCATCAAGGGCACCTTCAAAAGGCAATACCTCAAAAAGATAGCATCCATCATTAAGAACCCCCATCACCCAGAACCTTCCCTCTTCTCATTGCTACCATCAAGGGAGTGGTACTGGAGCCTGAAGACATAACTCCATATTTCAGGAACAGCAACAGCTTCTTCCCTTCTGCCATCAGATTTCTGAATAGACAGTGAACCCATGAACACTACCTCAGTATTTTTTCTCTCTTTCTGTACTACTTATATACATACACACACACATATACAAATAATTGTAACCTACAGTTTTATTATTATGTATTACAATGCAGCCATAAAACAACAAATTTCATGACATATGCCATTGCTATTAAACCTACTTCTGATATTTTACAGAATCTGCTGGCATTTTTCAGCAAGTTCCAATTCAGTGATACTATTGAAAATTAACTAGAAATTATACACTTTTTGTATTAAGTAGGAACATTAAAAATAATCAATATTCTGAACAGAAGCTCTATATTAATACAATACAGTTTTATGTCTCATGCCATAATAACTAGAACTGCCACTTGTAAAGAAATGTGTTTTCTCTGATGATGCCTTTATCTTCACTCACATATAGGTATTACATATAATTATATAATGTTGATCATGAAATGCAGAAGGACAGCTCTGCAGTCAAAGAAGTACTTGCTCAACAAAGATTTTATTTTAGCATGATGTTCTTATATTAAATTACCTTCAAAGTGTAAAAGTTAATGTAATTATAGCACTTTAAAGATGCTGCTGACTGCAGCAATGCTACTGGTAAATAGATGGCAGATCCTTCTGATTCTTCATCCAGGAAAACATTATTCTTCAGTTAAAACCTGCAAGAGTTGGCAAGCAATTTGAACTTGTACAAGAGCAGATTTCCTTTTTAAGATTTATGGCCAGGTACACAAAGCGTAAAGATCAATAGCCCAGGGTGGAAATTAGGTTCACCGGCCTTTGAAGGCTAGTTTCGGACTCCCCACTTCCATGGTTTAGCTGGGGGGCAGAGCCCAGTTTGAGCTTGTTAAAAACTTCAGGAGTATGAATGATTCACGGCCTACACTCTTTGTTACTGAGTCACCGATTATTGTCAAGTACCAGCAGTAGCCAGAAAGTTTAAGCTTCAATTGTCTATCAGACCTGCAACAACAATTCACTTTCCATCTCCAGAACAGTGCCCACCCAGCCCAATAAATGGATTACAACAAAAATATTTTCCACATTATTCTGCCAGAAGAGAAGTAAGATGTACAACACATCGAAATGTGGTTAGCCATGGTAATTAGCTACAAATGGCAGGATTAATTAAGCATTTAGAAACAGATAAGACATCAGAAAGCACACAGGCAGTACACACCCCTCAGCTTCTGAGAAAATATTACTTTCAGAAAATAACAATTGAGTACCATCAAGAGGATGTACTATGTCAGTTGTCATCTGTATCAAGGCACTAAATTAGATCTAAAGAAGGCAAATTGCTGATTTAGCAGCTGAAGAAAATGGAAATTGCATAATTGAGACGTTGATTAATGAATGAGACAAAAGCACAGAAAATTGTGATACATCTAAAATATCCATAAAATTTAGAATGTAAACCACATGCAGACCATATGCCTAATTACTTAGGAACTTTTACTCACGAAAGGCAGTTCAGAGGAGCACAGAACAGAGGCTGCATTTTCCGGGAATCAGCAATAAAATGGTTCAAAATGAATACATGGACTGTGGATTCCAAGAAGATGGAAACATGGTTATAAAGTGTGGTGAATAACGCAAGAAGTAGGAGCAGGAGAAGGAGTCCAGCTATTGGCCGTAGAGTCTGCTTTGCTATTCAATAGGATCGTGGCCAATCTGGCTATTGAGTACACTCCACCTACCTGCCTTTTCCCCATAAGGCTTAATTCCCCTGCTATACAAAAAGAAGGCATATGGCAAGCTGTCCCTAGGAAGTCAGGGCTTCAGATACAAAGTTTGGAATGTTATGTTACAGAGTTCGTAAACACTGGTTGGACCACACACGGAGTATTGTGTGGAATTCTGGTCCGCATGTGGCTGTACTGGAGACAGTGCAGAGGAGATTCACAAGAGGCTGCTTGGATTGGAGGGCTTTAGCTATGGGGAGAGATTGGATAGGATAGGCTTGTTTACCTTGCAGCGAAGGAGGCTGAGGCGTCGCCTGAGAGAGACTCACTTTAAAGAATGAGAGGCACAGATGAGGTAGATAAGATCATTTCCCCATAGTAGGACCTCTTTTTAAAGTGGATTTAAGGCACAGGTTTTTTAGCACTGAGGTTAGTTGACACCTGGAACTCACTGCCAGAGAAGGCAGTGGAGTCAAACACAATCAGCACTTTTAAGAGATATTTGGACGGGCATTTAAGTAGACAAGGCCGAGAAGGATTTGGATTCACTGCTTTGGAGCACGCAGACAACCACAAAACATATGTCATGCCGCAGTTTATCAATTACAATGCAGTGCATAACACCACTCTTCCTCAGTACTAAGCTTCAAAACCTGGGACTCTGTATCTACCTCTGCAACAGGATCCTTGTTGGGAGATCGCTGTCAGTGCAGATCAGTAATGACACGTCTTCCTTGCTGACAATCAACACCAGCCCAGCTCAGAAACGCACGCTTAGCCCACTGATCTACTCTCTCGACACTGGCTACCTGGCCAAGCACAGCTCAAATGGCATTTATAAATTGGCTGATGACACCATTGTTGTTTGTTGAATTCTCAGATAATGAAGAGGTAGTGTACTGGAGTGAGTAAGATCAGCTGATTGAGGGGTGACACATCAACAAGCCCATACTCGACATCAGTAAAACCACAGAACTGATGGTGGACTTCAGGAAGGGGCAATCAGGAGAAGACGCTCCAGTCCTCATGAGGGGTAAGTACTGGAAAAGAGTGAGCAGATTCAAACTCCTGGGTGTCAACAGCTCATAGGATCTATCCTGAGCCCAGCATGTTAATGTAATCGCAAATAAGGCACACCAGTGACTCTGCTTTGTTGGGAGTTTGAGGAGATTTGGTACATCACCAAAAACCCTTACAGATTTCTATAGATGTCCGGTGGAGAGCATTCTGACTGGCTGCATCCCAGCCTGGTACAGAGGCTCCAAAGCACAGGATCACAAGAGGCAGCAGAATCAGCCAGATCCATCATGGGCACAACATTCCTCACCATTGAAGACATCTTCAAGAGACAGTGTCTGCTGAAAGCCCATCCATCACATAGAAACCTCACCATTCAGGACATGCACTTTTCCTGCTACAGCCATCAAACAAGATGTACAGGAGCCTGAAGACCCACACTCAACAGTTTAGGGACAGCTTCTTTCCGTCTGCCATCAAATTTCTGAATGGCCCATAAACCCATAACTCTACCACATTATTCCACCTTCTGAACGATTTATTTATTGTTGCAATTTATGGTAATTTTATGCTTTTAAGCTGCACTGCTGCCACATAACAACAAACTTCACGTCATCTAAGTCAGTGATAATAAATGTAAATCTGAATTGGATTCCTGTTGCAGACAAATGGGACGAGTGCAGGCGGCAATACGTTGTGAGCCAAAGGTTGTCTCTCTGTGCCTATATTACTCAGTTATTGAACAACATAACCAACAATTAGTCTGGATTTGATACCAGTTGATGTGCAGACATCCCAAAAAGGACCTTGAACAGTTGGGATAGAGGAGATGAGTGAGGATAGCAGCAGCCATTCCCCCAGGTACAGAAAAAGCTTTTAACAATGTAATGAATATTTTCCTTCCACACTCTAAAGAGAGATGCGAATCTGGCTAACAGCTTGCTCGGTGGATTTAAGTATGATACTATTTTCTAATACGCCTTGATGAATGAATTGCATACCCCTTTGTTATAGTAATCTGATTCCAAGTCGAAGCAATCAGAAATCTATATAGTTTGCAGTCAAAGTGCATCTGATGTGCCTTACATTGATAACTCATGATATACCTGCTCAAAAATCTCCAGTGAGGATTTCCTGCACAGACAAACCCAATTACCCCATTTGTGGAGGAGAAGCAAACTGAAATTACTATTTATTCTCAATATCATTTTTATGAATTCACTTCTATAAAAATATTTTTGACTAAAAGAGAAGATGAAATGTCTCCTAATACAGCTTGCACGCTGAAAACAGGCAAAGGTCAGAAATTTTCTCCAAAAAAATCGAAGTAGTAATGGATATGTCAGGTGGACTGACAAATCCAGCTGAAACCTACAATACTAATTTTTCAATCTAAGCACAAAAAAACGACAGCAACATGCAGCAGGTCAGGAAGCATCTCTGGAGAAAAACAAACCTAATGTTTCAGGTCATTCATGTTTATGGAGAAATTGTAAAGTATTGTGCATTCATTGTAAGTTAAAAGGTCCCTAGGGGCTCAGACAGAACATTTGCAAGGGGCTTCAAGCATGCAAGAATCTCTGCAGTTCTTAATCTAGCAGGAGACTGCAATAGGGAGAACTAAATTTCAAAAACTCACAATAACAGCTTGTACACAAAACAAGCTCAAACGCCTAGCAGAAAACACACAGCATAATGACTTTGAGCAGAGCAGCCTGCTATTTTAATTATTACAATGACCAACCATAAGTCCTTAAGACGTAGGAGCAGAATTAGGCCATTTCACCAATTGAGTCTGCTCCACCATTCAATCAGGCCGATCCTTCCCCCCCTTGCCCTCAGCCCCACTCTACTGCAAACTTCCTATAACCTTTGATGTCATGTCCAATCAAGAACTGATCAAGCTCTGCCTTAAATACACCCAAAGACCTGACCTCCACAGCTGCCAGTGGTAATAAATTCCACAAATTCACCACCCTCTGGCTGAAGAAATTTCTCTGATCTCTGTTTTAAATGGACACCCCTCAATCCTGAGGCTGTCCCCTCTTGTTTGAGACTCCTCCACCATGGGAAACATCCTTTTAACATCTACTCTGTCTAGGTCTTTCAACATTCAACAGGTTCCAATAAGATTCTCCCTCATCCTAAATTCCAGCGAGTACAGGCCCAGAGCCATCAGACTTTCTTTCATTCCCAGAATCATCCATGTGAACCTCTCCTGAACCCTCCCCAATACCAGCACATCTTTTCTTCGAGGAGCCCAAAACTGCTCACAATACTCAAGGTGAGGCCTCACCAGTGTCTTATAAAGCCTCAGCATCACATCCCTTCTTTTGTATTCTAGACCTCTTGAAATAAACACTAGCATGGCATTTGCCTTCTTCACCACTGACCTTACCTGCAAGTTAACCTTTAGGGTTAACCAGAACTAATCATACTGGGTTTTTTTTTATTTAAAGGTCTCATCAGAAGCTAATGCTGTGAGTGATGACTTGTAGTTAAAGCTAGCCCATAAATTTTGTGGTTGGTGCTGGGAGTAGAGCAGGAAATGTAGGATCATTTCCAAGCTGTGGGAGCAGATGCCTTCAGGTCAGTAGTCCAACCACAAGGGCACAAACTCAATCTTAGCTGCTGTTCAATACATTTACACAGATGCTCAGGATCAGTGAATGTTGTATCTCACCAGCTGTATGCTGCATTATACAGTGCTATGCAAACGTTCTACACACACTATATGGCTAGGGTGCCTAAGCTTTTTGCACAGTACTGTATTTGTCAAAGTGGAGTGGCGAGTGAGTTTGTGTCTGGTGGGAGCAAAGGATGCTGGGAGTGATGAGGCTAGTGGGGTGTGAGGCAGGTGGCAGAGAAGGAATGCCAAGAGCAGGGGGAGGCCCTGAGATACCAGGTCATTTCATTCCATACAAAATGCAATTATTTTGGGGGGGGGGGGCAGCAGTGCAATACAATACATAAAATTGCTACAGTACAGTGCAGAAGTCTTAGGTACACCAGCTATATATATACCAATCTGTCTCATCTGTTAGACTACTACTTTGGGTCCCATCCCTCCACTAGACTAGTTTCAACCTGCTTGTGTAGCACCAGCAAATCTCCACTCCAGATATTGCTCTCCCTCTAGTTCAGAAGCAATATCTCTCATATAAAGGTCACCCTGATATCACTACACTGGAGATTTAAATCTTCTGCTTAACTCCCAAGTTTCACTTTAGAGGACCTCTTCCCTCTTTTGCTCTTTACCCCACACTATAGGGTTGCCTAGCACTGCCACTTGCTTGGACTTCAACACGCTGTGCTGTAAAATGGAGCCAGTCATTGCACTATTAATTTGGGTGCTCTACTTCCCACAACCGTGTCCAAAACAGGATACCCATGGGAGAGGAAGATATCCACAGGAGAATATTGCACTACCTGCCTTTCTCTTCTGGTGGCCACCTGTCTACCTGACTGAACTTGAGATGTGACCACCTCCCTGAACACGCTTTCGATAACATGTTCTGCCTCTCTGTATGCTCCTCAATGAGTCTAGCTGATGGCCCAAGTGACACATACCATCTGCGGGGTCCTGCAGCTGGATATAACTTCCTGCAAGTGTAGATATCAGGGCCATTGGATTACTCACTGATCTCCCACATTTCACGGGGTGGGGGGCATACCAGTCCACTGACCGTCAGTTCTAACTCTGGTCAGTACTGGATTCCAAGTGAGATAAAGAAAAGACCATACTTTGACTTAACATAGATTGCATAGATACCATCCTTGATAAAATCTCACTTGTCAAAAAGAGACTGGAATCAACCCGATGATATGAACATTGAATTTTCCAATATCAGGTCATGTTTTTCTATTTCGCCATCTCCCTTTCCCTCCCACTCTTCCCACTCCTCCAATAGGAGGCCTTGGCAATGTAGTTCATCGAGGCACTGGGTTAGAGAGTATTAGCAATGAGGGGCAGGATTAATTGGGATTGCTTTCTCTGGAGCATTGGTTGCTGAGTGATAGAAGTCTATAAAGTTATGAGAAGTTTACATGGAGCCCTTTTGCCAGAGTAGAAATGCAAGTATTAGAGGCATAGCTTTGAAGTGAGGGAAGGAAGTTTAAAGAATGTACACTGGACATGTTTTCAACAGGGAGAGTGGTAGGTGTTTGGAATGCAGTTCCAGGAGTTGGGGGAGAGGGTGTACGAAGCAGATACTATTGTGGCATTTAAGAGGCTTTTTGAGAGATGCAGGGAGTGGAGAGAGATCATGAGTAGGCAGATGGGATTAGCTGAATTTGGCACAGACATCTTAGAATGAAGAGCCTGTTCTTCTGCTGTACACAATTAAACGTATGGTGTATTGATAGCCAGCCAGAAAGATTGACTTCAATACCAAGAAGAATGGAGGAGTTTGCCACCAACTTGGCTCAAGACTGTGAACAGAGCTTGCTACTAGCATTTTTCAGCAAGGAAAGAAAGGACTCACATTTATATAACATCTGCCACAAGCTGAAAACTGCAGTCATGTGGGAAATGTTGTCCAGGACCCTGAAGGTCATTTCCTTGATCTTCATCGAAGTGGGATCCTTTGCATCCAGGTGAGTGGAGAAGCAAAGTGTGGTGTTTTAGCACTGTTGTGAAGGATAGTAAGTTGTGCAGATTTCCCACAGTACAGTGCCACCACGCCTCCCCCCACCCCTCACCCACAGTGCTTTCTTGGAGCTTCGTGTTTGAACCCTACACCTGCTGACTCAGGGCCAAGACTGTCATAACAGACTGATTATTCATTTTGCAAATCTACTCAGAGTTGCTCTGCAAAAGAGATTTCTAATTTTGAACTGAATAGAATAGTGTTCCCATATTGATTTTACACTGAGCTGGAATTATGGTTACAATAAGAACTGCTGGAGCTTTGATATATCATCAAGTCTTGCAGACGAGAACATGGTTAGATCCAGATTCTAAAAGTATTAATGTTTTGCAATCACTCTGTAGTTTCAGCAATTTTTCACAGCTGAACTAAAGCACAAATTTATGTACACTATCAGGACTTTAGGTGCAATATTGAAATAAAAACTGATTTGTTTCACAATAACAAATATGCTAACTACTACATGAGTCTCACAATGCAGAAACAATTCAAATGATGTTTTGAGTTTTGAAGCAGGCAGTGCTCTGTTCTAACTAAATTCAATAAAGATATTGTGTTCCAGCTTTTATTTTCTTCACAGCTGCAATACTATTTTATTATGAAAATGTTCAAGTTACTGGTGGAAGCACTTGCAAAAGTGCTAGTGACTTTCTATGACATTGTTTTGTTCTTTAAGCAGTTTATGATATTTTACTTCTGGTAAAGTAATAGGAAGAAGACAATTATACATCCCCTTCACAGTGTTCGCTGTAAAATGTATAGGTGATACAGTAATAAAGGTCATTCTGGAGTTCTGGAATGTGGCCTTACTGGACTATGACTAACTGCATAATGGAATCACCCATTTACCTACTCTATTTTGCACACTGCAAGAGAGATTTTGCATTTTTTTTAAAACTGTCAAAGATAAATGCCAGCACGTCAGATTTTTCCCTGGATGGTAAACGAACAGCGCCAGCTGTGCCTCAGTTTTGTACTTGTTCACACCTCCTCCATTGTGTTTTGCACAAAAATTACCCAACTCCTCAAACATCACAAGTCTTCAATGTGTTAACCATGGTCAAGAAGTGTAAGTTACAATAATAAATTACACCTTACACAAGGTACAGAGAATGAAATAAGCTCAGATAAAGGAGAGGATGTCTTTTTCCCCTGTCCTGATGAAGGGTCTCAGTCAACTCCTTTCCATAGATAATGCCTGGCCTACTGAATTCCTCCAGCATTTTTGTGTGTTGCTTGGATTTCCAGCCTCTGCAGATTTTCTCTTGTTGTGATTCAACTAATAATCACATTTCGATTTGAAGAATGTCAGATCCTGGAGGACGCTGGCGCCCTCTTGTGATGAGGCTGGAGCATGACACCTCTTTCACGATCCTGCCGAGTCCAATACCAATAGCAAACTTGGAAATATGGCATTTTCACTCCTCAGCCAAATCATTGATACAGATTTGTGAGTTTACAGGGTCCAAGCACCAATGTCTGCAAACACTAGTAGTGATAACCTGCTGATCTGAAAAGAATCCACATTCCCACTCTCTGTTTTCTGTCTAATAACTAATTCTATGTCAATGTTCACGCCATACAACTTTGTTAATGATCTCCTGTGTAGGACATACTCAGAAGTCCAAATTCACACCTACTGGTTCCCCTAACCTTTTTCAGTATTGGTACATCCTCAGAGATTAAGGAGCTAATTAACTACAAACATAAGATGCCACTGTTATTCCTCTCCCTCTCTCCAGCTCCACTCTTCTCCCCCTCCCCTCTCCCCTTCCCCTCTCCTCTCCCCCTTCTCCCCTGAAAGGGAAAGGGAGACAGGACAGAGGAAAGGGGAGGAGGGCAAAGGGGAGAGGGCAATGGGAAAGAAGGGACAGGGAGGGGGAGGTGGGAGGGGTGGGGAGGCAGAGGTGGGAAGGAGAGTGGAGGGTAGGGGAGAGGGGAGGGGAAAGGAGGAGTGGAGGGGGTGAAAGGTAGGCAGTGGGAGGAGGGGTGGAGGAGGGTAGAGAGAAAGGGGAGAGTGGGTGGGGTGGGGAGGGGAAAGGAGAAAGGAAGAGAAGGGAGGGGAAGGAAGAGGGGGAGAGGAGAGCAGGAGAGGAGAGGGAGAGGGTGGAGGGGAAGGGGAGAGGGGAGTGGGAGAGGAGGGGGAGAGGGTAAGACATGGAGGAGGAGGGTAAAAGAGGAGAGAGGAGAGGGGATAGGGGAGGGAGGGAGAGGGGGTGTGGGAGGTGGGAGAGGTAGGTGAAGAGAGAAGGGGAGGTGAGGGGTAGGGGAGAAGGGGTGGGGTGGGGAGGGGAAAGGAAAGAGGGAGACGGGGAGGGGAAGGAAGAGGGGAAGAGGAGAGCAGGAGAGGAAAGGGAGAGGGTGGAGGGGAAGGGGAGAGGGGAGTGGGAGAGGAGAGGGAAGAAGGGGAGGGAGGGAGAGGGGGTGTGGGAGATGGGAGAGGAAGAGGGAAGGGGAGTGAAGGGGGAGGGGAGAGGGGGTGGGGAAAGGTAGATCATCTCTTCAAGTATCAAAAGACAAACATCAAGCAGGATGACATAAAAAACAGATGATGGATGGTAAAATGCAGGACTCACAACAACTCACTGACAGAATCAGAATCGGTTTATTATCACTGTGAAATTTGTTAACTTAGCAGCAGCAGCTCAATGCAAAACATAACATAGAAGAAGAAGAAAAAAATTAGTAATAATAATACAGTAATAATAAATAAATTACAGCATCCATATATTGAACAGATAAAAAATTGTGCAAAACAAATGGAAATAATATATATTTAAAGTGTGTCCAAGGGTTCAACGTCCATTTAGGATTCAGATGGTAGAGGGGAAGAAGCTGTTCCTGAATCACTGAGTGTGTGCCTTCAGGCTTCTGTACCTCCTACCTGATGGTAACAGTGGGAAAAGGGCATGCCCTGGGTGCTGGGGGTCCTTAATAATGGATGCTGCCTTTCTGAGACACCGCTCCCTGAAGATGTCCTGGGTACTTTGTAGGTTAGTACCCAAGATGGAGCTGACCTCGTTTGGTCCTGTGCAGTAGCCCCTCCATGCCAGACAGTGATGCAGCCTGTCAGAAAGCTCTCCATGGTACATCTATGGAAGTTTTTGAGTGTATTTGTTGACATACCAAAACTCTTCAAACTCCTAATGAAGTATAGCCACTGTCTTGCCTTCTTTATAACTACATCGATATGGTGGGACCAGGTTAGATCCTCGGAGATCTTGACACCCAACAACTTGAAGCTGCTCACGCTCTCCAGTTCTGATCCCTCTATGAGGATTAGTATGTGTTCCTTCATCTTACCCTTCCTGAAGTCCTCAATCAGCTCTTTCGTCTTACTGATGTTGAGTGCCAGGCTGTTGCTGCAACACCACTATACTAGTTGGTATTTCTCAGTCCTATATGCTCTCTCGTCTCCATCTGAAATTTTACCAACAAAGTTGTATCATCAGTAAATTTATAGATGGTATATGAGCTATGCCTCGCCACTGAGTCATGAGTATATAGAGGGCAGAGCAGCAGGCTAAGCACACACCCGAGGTGCACCAGTGTTGATTATCAGTGAGGAGGATATGTTATCACCAATCCGCACAGATTGTGGTCTCCCAGTTAGGAAGTCGAAGATCCAATTGCAGAGGGAGGTACAGAGGCCCAGGTTCTGTAACTTCTCAATCAGGATTGTGGGAATGATGGTGTTAAATGCTGAGCTATAGTCGATGAACAGCATTCTGACATAGGTGTTTGTATTGTCCAGGTGGTCTAAAGCCATGTGGAGAGCCATTGAGATTGCATCTGCCATTGATCTATTGTGGCAATAGACAAATTACAATGGGTCCAGCTACTTGCTGAGACAAGAGTTCAGTCTAACCTCTCAAAGCATTTCATCACCGTAGATGTGAGTGCTATCAGGTGATAGTCATTCAGGCAGCTCACATTATTCTTCTTAGGCACTGGTACAATCGTTGCCTTCTTGAAGCAAGTGGGAACTTCCGCCTGTAGCATAGCCATGATATAAACAGGCACTTTAGAACTAACTTGGCCAACTGCAACCAAAACACTCCAGTTGATACCCACTCAGGGCTAATACCAATGGTGAAGCTTTCAAGAACAAAGATGTGATCGATGCCTGGTAGAAAGAACACTAAAGATCTCCTCAGCCATGACTCTGCCCTTGTTATAGGCAGTCATTCTACAGCAGCTTGTTCATTCCCATCTCATCACTACTCCTGGTCAGCATGAACTTTAAAAGGCAACCTCAGGGCATACCCAGTGAAGCTTAAACCCTTGGCAGTGAAGAATGCTAGTCATGAATACATTGTCTACACCAGGTAATGGAAGAATATATCAGGGTCTTCAGGGACGTCATTTTCAAGAACATCCACAAATGAACTTAGTTTGACTGGTAGACTAGTGATGCACCATCAATAACTCTCGGAGACATGAGGCAAGAGGTAGGCTTTTATTAGCTGGAAGAGAGAGCACTATCAGCAGCAAGAGACCATCACAAAACATCCTGGAGACTGAGGGAGGAGCAGTGCCTCCAATCGCCTTTATACAGGGGTCTGTAGGAGGAGCCACAGGAGCAGTCAGCAGGGGGGGGCATGTCCAGACAGGTATATGTAGTTCATCACAACTAGTACAGCTGGCGACCTTGAGGTCATGTCCAGTGTAATGTGATCCCTCAATAATATGGGGGGGGGGGGTCATTCCACCGGGAAAGCCACAGCTACCGGATTTGGGGCATTGAGTCTGGCTTTGTGGCCTAGAAGGGAAGGGGGAAGGAGAGGAGTGCATTGCTGATGGGAGGCTCCATAATTAGAGGAGCAGAAAGCAGATTCTGTGGATGTGAAAGAGATATCCGGATGGTATGTTGTCTCCCAGGTGCCAGGGTCAGGGGGAGGGTGAACAGACGGAAGTCATGGTACACATTGGCGTCAACAGCAAAGGTAGGAAAAGCAAAGATATGGGCATTAACAATAGTCTTTGCATCCTTCCGGGCCACGGGAGAGGTAGCAGAGGATTGGAGGATGGCAAATGCTGTTCCATAACTTGGAATTCCTTGGCATTATCATTTCAGAAGGTTTATCCTGGCACCAGCACTTAAGTGCCATGACAAAGAAGGAACAGCAGAACTTCTACATTCTTGGGGGCCTTCATTGATATGACATAGATTTGATATGACATCCAAAACTTTCACACAATTCTATAGATGCACAGTGGAGAATATTCTGACACTTTGCATCCTGGCCTGGTATGGAACCACCAGTGCCCAAGAATGGGAAAACCTACAAAAAGTGGTGGAAACAGCCCAGTTCGTCACAACAAAGGCCCTTTCCAACACTAAGCACATCTACAAGGAGTACTCCCACAAGAAAGCAGCATCCATCATCAAGACCCCTTCATCTCTTCTCACTGCTGTGATTAGGAAGGAGGTATAGGAGCCTTAGGTCCGATGTCATCAGGTTCAGGAACAGTTTTTACCTGCAACCAGCAGGCCCTGAACCAGTGTGGATACAATCACCACTGTACACATTCCACTATCTATGGACATTATAGATCATAGTCTCAGTATTATTTATTTACTTATTTATCTATTATTTTTTTTAATTTCTCAGCTCAAGTTAGTAAAACCTGAGGTATGGGCATAGCCAAGTATACTCAGTTATTATGTGCTAGGAACTTTCAGACTATTCTAGTGGTGTTTTGCATTGTGGCTTTCTGGAGATTTGCATAGATTTTATTGGGTCAGCCTAATTGTTTAATGCTAATGTGTGGTGCCTTTGGGATGATATTACTATCCAGACAATGTATATTTTGTTCATGTTCCAAAGTCTTTCAATTCAGCATATTTCTGGTGTTTTTCATGCACTGATTTCTGTAAATTATGTGTGTTTGGAATGATATATATCTATTAAATTAGTTCCTTTTGCTTGTTTATCCTGTGATATTATATCCGGACAGTTGGTATGGATTGTCCTATCTGTAATAACTGATCAGTCATAATATAATTTGTAGGATTCTAATTCTAAAACTGGATCAGGCTTGTATTTATAGTAAGGTATGGTGTCTTTTATGAGTTTGTATTTTAAAGCAAGACTCCGGTGAATGGTGGCCATTTGATTATGCCTGTATAAGTAATCAGATTGAGTTAAACTGCTGCAGGATCCTGCAATGTGTTGGATTGTTTTTGGTTTCTCTTGGCATTTTCTATACTTAACATCTTGAATTTGTTGGTCTTTTATTATGCATTTTTGATCACTTTTCATATTAACCACCTGGTCCTGTGTTGTCACAAGGAACCCTCCTGTTTCTGGGAAGAGGTCTGCAACTGTGAGCCAGGCCTTCGACACTTCCTTATGGACATCTAGTCTGCTCAGATCATGGAGATGTCTTCCATGGAGGGTCATGCTCTCCCATTGGTTAACTTTGTCTTCAATAGTGATAATGCCTTCATTTTTCATTCTGTTCTCATTTAAGTTTAGCGGTGTGGACTTAACAGAATTGCATATGCTCATGTGGAGTGCTGAACCCTGTTTTCATTGATGAAAATATATCCTTAGAAATTATATCTGATTTTTGTGTAGAATTGTTATTTCTGTTCCTTCCACTTCTGTCCTAGGTAGTGTTAATCTAAGCACATTCAAATGTACATAATGTTCTCTGAAATCTGTCATTTCAGTTCTTATTTATCTTTTCTTTAAATTTTTTTTATTGAATTTTCAAATGGTTACAGAAGGGAAAAAAATTATCAACCCTCCCCCCTCCCCTTAACCACTCCCCCCTAACATATCCCTGTAGAAAGAGGGGAAAAAAGAGAAAAAAAAAGAAAGAAAGAAAGTCTGCCTGGATATCAGAAGATCCCCCACATGCTCCATGGAGTTCATAATAGCTTTAGTATATATATTTATTTATTTCCCCAAATAACCAATAATTTTATCTTCGGAGCACCTATATATTTAATCCTATCTTTTGTAAATAAGGATGCCAAATTTTCAGAAATATCTCATATTTATCTCTTAAATTATAATTATTTTTTTCAAATGGAATGCAGCTAAAAGCTATATCTATTTTAATTTTCTTAATGTAGGTTAAAATTCTTTTTCTTTTCACTGGTCCATTAAGCCCATTAACATTAAAACATTAAAAATTCATTAAATTAGTCATTATTTTTAACAGGTTTACTCCAGTCTATAGTAATACTTAACTTTTCAACTTTCGTAGTACCTTGGAGAATCTTTTTAAAATTCTCCATGTTGCTATGTGTCTCCCCCCCTCCCCCCGATTGTCCAGGCAAAGAAAGAAAGATTAAAGAAAAATAGATTATAAAGAAAAAAATAACAAAATACCCCCCTACTAATGTTGTGAATGAAAAAAAACACAACATTACCCCCCTCCATTGTACGGGTCATGGCAATCACCATGATTACACACGTGAATCCTGGTAGCAATCAATCTGAAGTTCCCCCAGCTCTCCCGTAACATAAAAATGTATATATAAGAGAAGGAAAAATAATATCACTACACTCGATTAATATTTCTCAAATTTTTACTTTTCTCCCCATATCATATAATTAAGAATATATTTAAATATTCTTCTGTCCTTAAACATCCATTAACTCCATTCACTGTCCCTGTCTTCATCTTCAATCCATTTCACTTTTAAATCTTTGGCTGTGGTTAGCGAATATTTGGGAGTTCTTGTGCAAATTCTTCCGCATCCCGATCAATAATCAGTAAAAGATCTTCTTTTTCGTTAATCCAAAAAAATTATCAGGGTTGCCGGGTGGCGCAAAATAAATTTATACCCCTTTTCCCATAAAACTTTTTTCGCTGGGTTAAATTCTTTCTTTCTCTTCAAAAGGTCATAACTTATATCAGGATAGAAAAAAACTGTTTTCGCTTCTATCATCAATGGCCCATTTCTCTTTCTGGCACATTGGGCAGCTGCCTTCAGGATCTTTTCTTTATCTTGATATCTTAAGCATTTTATCAAGATTGATCGTGGGTTTTGATCAACTTGAGGTCTTGGTCTTAAGGCTCTGTGAGCCCTTTCAATTTCAATTAACTGAGTTCCTTCTTCCATTTCCAAAATTTCCAGAATCCATTTTTGAAAAAAATTTATTGGATCCTCTCCCTCTATACCTTCTTTAAGTCCAACAATCTTAATATTATTTCGTCTGCTAAAATTTTCAAGTACATCCACTTTTTCCAAACAACATTTTCTTTCTGATGTCCAGGCAGAAATATTATCTTCCATTTTATTCACTCTATCAATGGTGTCTCCCATTGTTTCTTCCAAGTTTTTAATTTTCTTGTCCATTTTGTCCTGTCTTTTCATCATTTTATCAAACATAATCTTCATATTTTAATATATTTTATTACTTTTAATGCTTTTAATTCATGCATTATTTGCACCAAAGATTTTTTTATGTCTCCAATATCACCTCCAGCCTCTTCTTGTTGCTCTTTGTTTGTCTCTTCACCTTCGTATGATTTATCCAGAGAATCTGATTCCACCTCATATTTACTTTCACTTTCAGTTCCGATCGTATCTGGGATTTGTAGTTTGGGTTGCTTGTGTTTGCGCATGCCCCTTCCTTCACGCATGCGCAATTCCTGTTGCTCTTTTTTTTTGGAAACGGTTGATGTTGCCGCAGTTTCCTGTTCTGTATCGCCGGAGGTAAAATGCGCTTGAGGCTCTTTCATGGCGGCCGGCCTTGATTCTTTTCCAACTTGTGTTGTCTTCAAAGTAGTAGTTTTCTTCTGCTTCTGTTTAGGAGTCATATCTTAAGACAATCCTAAGTAGTTTATAAGTAATTTTTAAAAAGTATTTACTAACTTTTCTTCACAAACATTATTTTACTGATTTTTTATGAGAGAGCTGGATTTCCACATCTCAATCCTACGTCATCACGTAATGTCCCCCAGTTCTTATTTATCTTTGTAAATTTTCTAGATCAGTTTCGGACCAAGATGATATTCCAAAAGAATACATTAATATATGTATAGTGCAGCTGTTTATTGCCTTTGTTATATTCTTACTGTTGAGCTCTGTTTGGCAGGTTTTCTTAAGTCTTGAAGTAACTTCTGTCAAAACATTTCCCTTTACCACTTACATATTTCATATTCATCCATCGGTTGTATTGTAACCTGCTGCTCTGTTTTGTGTTCTGTTAGCTCCATTGCACCTTTCTTTATGCTTCATGTTCTGCATTTATCCAGTCCAAAGTTCATGATGAAATCTATCAAAAATAGTTCCACTATTTGAATTATTGCTTTAGCTTTACTGATGAAAGAACATATAATTTCAAATCATCCGTGTATAGAAGATGTGTCAAGATATAATTCACTTCGCTGTTTCTGATTTGATACCAAATTTTTTTCCGATTCAGTAAATTAGAGAGTGAGATTAAAGCTAGACAGAATCACAGTGGACTTAGAGAGTTGCCTTGGAAAATGCCTCGGTTTATGTGGTTATGGTGGTTGTTCTTTTTTGGTTGTTAATAGATAGCGCGACCATGGTATGCCAATGTTTCATCAGATGTTATAGGAATTTCACGTATTGAGAGTAGTTTGTGTACATTAAGAACTTCTATTAACCATGAGTGTGGGACAGAGCCAAATGCTTTTTGGTAGTCAATATAGAAACGTGAAAGATTTCTGCTTTTCCACTGGATTTCATTTAGAATTACAGAATATGTTATCAGTTGTCCCTCAACATTTTATACCCTTGCGGCATCTTTTCTCCTCTTCTGTGATTATATTGTGGTTATCTAAGTGAGTGGTGATTAGTTGCAAGATACATGATGTTAGAATTTTATACATAGTTTGTAAGCAAGTAATAGGACAATATTTTGATGGATCATTTGTGATTTTCCCTTTAGGTAAGAAACATGTTTTACCTTCTGTCAAAAATTCAGACACTTTTTCAGAATTTTTAAGAAAATTGTTATAATGCATTAATAGGTAAGGATGAAAGGAAGTAAATTTTTATACCAATAATTATGAATTTTATCACTGCCAGTACTTTTCCAGTTGTGGGTAATTTTATAATTTCTTACAGCATGTCCATTGTAACTTCAGATGTTTGCACTTCTTCAATTGTGTGTGTGTGTTGTTTTTCCTCCCTAATCCAGCTTGCTTCTTGATTGTGCATTACCCTGTTTGACCAGATATTAGACCAAAAGTTCATTATCTCTGTGCTTGTTGATAATTCTCTGCTAGGGTTGGTGACATTTTGGTGCATCAAAATTAGTTTCAATATCCCGTACAAACTCTTTTCATTGCTTCTGAACTGATAATTCTGTTTTCTTCATCTGGCACATTTCTATTTAGTATCTAAATTTCTATTAATCAATGCCTCTATTTTGGAGCCATTGCATGCACAACCATTAATGCTGCACAGTTTATTATTGTGTGTAGTTCTTCAAATATTTCAAGTTTTCTTAAATGTTATAGTCATATAATATTGTTGAGAGTACGTATTAACAATGTTTGTAAATTTTGATAATTTGTTTTGGGGTATAGGGTATTTTTGTTTGGTCAATGCCCGTATTGTTAGAATGGTATTAAATATTAGGGTAATAAGCTCAGCTTCATCAACGTTCTGTGAGGGCTTTTCTTCTACTTAATGCTTGTTATTATTATTATTATTATTATTATTATTAGTTTGTTATCTTTTGCACATTGGTTCTTTGCCAGTCTGTAAGTAGTTTTTCATTGATTCTATTGTATTTCTTTCTTCTACTGTGAATGCCTGCAAGAAAATGAATCTCAGGATAGTATATGGTGAAATATATGTACATTGATAATAAATACACTTTGAACTTCATTCAAGAAAGGTAACAAGGATAATCCTGGCAATTATAGACCAGTGAGTCTTGCATCAGTGGTGGGCAAACTGTTGGAGATGATTCTCAGAGAAACGGTTTACAATTATTTGGAGAAGCATAGTCAGCATGACATTGAGAAGGACAGATGACGAGAGGGTGTACAGGAGTGAGATATGCCAACTAGTGGAGTGGTGCCACAGCAACAACCTGGCACTCAATGTCAGTAAAATGAAAGAGCATTTGTGGACTTCAGGAAGGGTAAGACGAAGGAACATATACTAATCCTCATAGAGGGATCAGAAGTGGAGAGAGTGAGCAGCTTCAAGTTCCTTGGTGTCAAGATCTCTGAGGATCTAACCTGGTCTCAATATATTGATTCAGTTATAAAGAAGGCAAGACAGCCTTCTAATACTCTATTAGGAGTTTAAAGTGATTTGGCATGTCAACAAGTACACTCAAAAACTTCTATAGTTGTACCGTGGAGAACATTCTGATAGGCTACATCATTGTCTGGTATGGAGGGACCACTGCACAAGACTGAAAGAAGCTGCAGAAGGTTGTAAATCTAGTCAGCTCCATCTTGGTACCAGCCTACAAAGTACCCAGGACATCTTTAGGGAGCAGTGTCTCTGAAAGGCAGCATCCATTAATAAGGACCTCCAGCACCCAGGGCATGCCCTTTTCTCGCTGTTACCATCAGGGAGGAGATAACAGAAGCCTGAAGGCACACACTCAGCAATTCAAGGCCATCTTCTCCTCCTTTGTTATCCAATTCCTAGATGGACATTGAATCTTTGGACACTACCTCACTTTTCTTTAATATACAGCTCTTCTGTTTTTGCATGTTTTTTTATCTATTCAATGTACATAATTGATTCACATGTTTACTTATTATTTTTACTTTTTTTCTCTGCTAGATTTATGAATTCCATTGAACTGCTGCTGCTAAGTTAACAACTTTCACATCACATGCTGGTGACAATGAACCTGATTCTGATTCGGAAGTGACAAAACACAGTGATGGAGGCAGTGTGGTGAATGCAGTGTATATGGATTTCAGGAAGGTCTTTGACAAGGTCCTCCTTGGAAGGCTCATCCAGAAAGCCACATGGCATGGGAACTGAATGCATGGATTCAGAATTAGCTCGCAGTTCCATGTGACTTTTTTTATAAATAACTTTTTAAGCAGAAATAATGGCTGCATTAGTAAGTTTGCAGGGTATAGATTGTGGTCATAGGTTACAACGGGATATAGACATGATGTAGAATTGGACAGAGAAGAGGCTGATGGAGTTAAATCTGGAAAAGTTTAAGTGATACACTTTGGAAGATCAAACTTAAAGGCAGAGTACAAGGTTTGAGGCAGAACTCTTAGTAGTGTGGGTTGGAACAAATCAATCAAAGTTGTCATACAATTTGATCAATGGTTAAGAAGGCATATGGTGTGCTAGTCTCTGCTATTTGGAGGACCATGTTCAAGAGTCAGGAGCTAATGTTGCAGCTCTATAAAACACTGGTTTTACCATGCTTAGAATATTGTGTTCAGTACAGCTGTTTGGCTCATTATTATAGGAAGAAGATGGACGTTCTAGAGACATTTTCAGAATACATTTACAAGGATGCTCCCTGGATTATGAAGCAAGTCTTGGAGGCTTCTCTTTGGAGGAACAAATGATGAGAGGCAACTTAATAAAGGTGTAGAAGATTATGAGAGGCATAGATAGAGGACAGCTGGTGCTTTTTTTTCCCAGGACGGTAATGGCCAATCCATTAAAGGAGAGTGGAGGGCAGTCTGGGATGGTGGCAGAGGCTGGTACAATAAGGGCATTCAAAGGACTCTTAGATAGGCGCATGGGTCCAAGAAAAATGGAAGGTTATAGGCTGTGTAGAATGAAGAGGTTAAACTGATCATGGAGTGGATTTCTAAAAGTCATTACTACATTGTGGGCTTAAGGGTCACAACTATGCTATACTGTTCTATATTCTATGTACTAAGGTCAGTTTGCAGAAATATAGAAAACTGGGGCTGGAGTCAAATTGGACAAGGGGAGCTGTGCTATGATTTACATGACCTATACCTTATCAGAAGCAACTGAGGCATTTCCAGTAATAAATGAAAGAAAGGCAAAGACAATAATTAAAGCCAATGTCAAGATCAAGCACAAGACTCCTGATATGCAAATGAGTCCTGCTTATATTCTTATTGGTGCTTACTAATAAAATTTAATTCATTGCTTTTAATTCATTGACATTTAGACAATTGATTATTTAATGATTTAACTGATTTAATCTTCTCTGCCTGTCAGTGTGGGTGGTCATTTTCAGGTGTTTTATAGTAAATTACAATGTTTTTAATAAGTAGGTGCAGGAGTTTAAATCGATACTCTACAATGTTTATCAATTTATAAGACAGCAGATCAAATTACCTATTTCATTTTGCATTCTTTTTGTCTCAGTTGAAGTTTGCTTGTGATAATTTGGTTGTACTATCTAGTCTTGCCAGTTACTTCAACACAAGGTGGAGGTGAAGTTGGAAAAGCAGTGATCAACTCAATGTACGATTAATTCCATAATCCATATAAAATAAATTACATTGAAATTAATGAAACCACAGGTTTTTCCATCATTTGAATTGTTAACTGCTGAAAGCTTTAGTGCTACTAATCAATGCTCTTCTTTCGATTGATACAGAATATTGGTCTCTTGCTGTAATTGTAGAACACATAATTCTTGTGTTCGACAAATATTACCTTTTGCACAGGAAATATTAACTCAGAAGCATTAAAGCAGCACTTCACACATTACTGATAACAAAGTGCAAATGTATTATCATGCAGAGTAACCATATGAAAATTTAATAATGCAATGTAGAACCTAAACATTTTAAATAATGAGATGGATCTTTCTGAAATTAAGCCACATAAAGGGAAAGATATTCTCAGAACAAAATTTCAAATTACAATGGATTCCAGTTAATTGGACCATCAGCTAATTGCAGCAGCTGTTTATTTGGGACAACTTTTAAAGAACAAAAACTAATCGAAAATAGCTGGGATTTCCTTCAGTTGTTTGGGACACTCACTTTGCTGCTTAATTGGGACAGGAGCCTGTTGCCAAAGTTTCTAACTAGCGTCAGTCACATGCATTTATGTGCCGTGAGAGACTACACTGGCCGATCAGTTTTCAAATATCATCACTTGTGTGTGTTTGTGTTCAAAAACCAATGATTTATGTCACTGATGTTGGTGAGAAATAAGCAATAAGACAATTCAGAACTGTTTTGCTCACTGCGGTTTCAAGCATTTAGGCTTGGAGATCCCAGAAATGGCTGGGAGTGAAAATGAAGTGATTTCACTACTTCAGCAAGTTAGGAACTACAAGGTATTGGCAACCATCTTGAATGTTAAAATGAAAGCGAAGATTTGGAGAATGCAAGCGTCAGACGCGTGCACTTGTGTGGCCTTTATGCACTACACTGGTTGGAATGAACAGTTTTTAAATAGCGTCAGTTGTGAAATGTTACTTGTTGGGCTGTCCTGATCTTGTTGTGTCCCAGATAACTGCAACCTACTGTATTGGATTGAATCATATAAGAAATTAGGAGTTTTGTGACACATCTATTGAGATTGTCACAAACCTATCATTCCAAATAGAGGGACTGAATTTCATGTTTGAAATTATGTCAAAGTTATTGGTGCTTAATGGTGGGGAAGGCTTTACCCATGATGAACTGGGCCACATCCACTTCTTTTTAAACAGAAAACCCTACAAGAGCACTGGTGTTTCCACAACAGGCAGTGACGCAGCCAGTCAGCCTACTCTCCACTACACATCTATAGGAGTTTGTCAAAGTTTTAGATGTCATGCCAGATCTCCAGAAACTTCTAAGGCTGCCTGGTTTAGAGAGGATGCATGATGATCAGAGATTAAGGGAGCTAGGGCTTTACTCTCTGGAGAGAAGGAGGATGAGAGGAGACATGATAGAGGTATACAAGATATTAAGAGGAATAGATAGAGTGGACAGCCAGCGCCTCTTCCCCAGAGCACCACTGCTCAGTACAAAAGGACATGGCTTTAAGGTAAGGGGTGGGAAGTTCAAGGGGGAGATTAGAGGAAGGTTTTTTACTCAGAGAGTGGTTGGTATGTGGAATGCACTGCCTGAGTCAGTGGTGGAGGCAGATACACTAATGAAATTTAAGAGACTACTAGACAGGTATATGGAGGAATTTAAGGTGGGGTGTTATATGGTAGGCAGGGTTTAAGGATCGGCACAACATTGTGGGCTGAAAAGCCTGTACTGTGCTGTACTATTCTATGTTCTATGTTCTATGAAGCAGAGGCAAAGTCATGCTTTTTTTGTAATTGCTGGGTCCAGGGCAGGTCCTCTGAAATGATAACACTGAGGAATTTAAAGTTGCTGATCATTTCCACTTCTGATCTCTGATGAGGACTGGCCCATGGACCTTTGGTTTCCTCCTCTTCAGGTCAATGATCAGCTCTTTGGTGTTGCTGACATTGAGTGAGAGGTTATTGTTGTTTTCCAGCACCCTCACTGGGATAATACCTGCAAAGGAATGTTACAGTTATAAGGAGGAAAGTAGGAGGCTGATGGGTGATCATGTAGGGGTTTATAAAATTATGAGGCATGCATGTACATAGATGGAACAGATAGTCACTTTTTCCCCTAGGGCAGGGGAAGCTAGAGCTAGAGAACACGTTTAAGATTAGAAGGGGGAAATTTATAGGAGACTTCAGAGGTACATGGTCATCTAGAATGAACTGCCAGTTATGGTGGTACAGGTAGATAAAATTTCAATATTTAAAGTGTAGTTGGGCAGTTGAATAAATGCTTGGATAGGAAAGGTTAGGGCAGGGGTTCCTAAACTTTTTTATGCCAAGAACCCATACTGTTAACCAAGGGACCTGTGGATCCCAGGTTGGAAAGCCTTGGTTTAGGGGGATACAGCCCTAATGCAGGCAAATGAGGTTAGTATAGTCGGGCATTGTGGTTTTCAGTGAACAGGCGAGCTGAAAGGATTCATTTCTCTGCTGCATCGTTCTGTGATTCTATGAAAGAAGTCAAGTTCAACTTCAAAAACTACAAAACACCTATCCTGATCTTAGTCACCAGGAAGTCATCCCCGGTTCCTTCCCATCTTAAGGTGGAATGTGTACGTCCTTGGTGGAAAATGGTACTGGTTTCATCTTCCTGTTGTATGGATGAGGGAACAACAAATGAGGTATCCGGTGTAACTCATACCTGAGATAGTATATTAAACCATTGTAAATTTCATGTGCATGTGCTTCAGAAGCTGTCAAGTGAATAATTTCTACCAGTCTCAGACCCACAATAAAATATTGCACTTGTTCAAGATGCTCAAGAAGAGAAGGCCCATCCTCAGTGACACAGCCCAATGGCAGGGCCTTCGCCACAGAAATTCCAAACACCCAGGAGCAGAACAAGCCCCACCCACAAAAACGTTCAGACAAACTTTGACAGTCAACTAAACCATTTTCTCTCACTTAGCCAGCTGTCAAATGTGCTAAAATGCCCTACACGTTTGACCGTAAGATCATAAGACATAGGAGCAGAATTAGGCCATTCAACTCATTGAGTCTGCTCCACCATCCCATCATGACTGATTTATTATTCTTCTCAATCCCATTCTCGTGCCTTCTCCATCTTTGATGCCCTTACTAATCAAGAACTTATCAACATTTGCTTTAAATATATCCAAAAATTTAGCTTCTAATGGCTATCTGTGGCAATCAATTCCACAGATTCGCCATCCTCTGGCTAAAAAAATATTCTCCTCATCTCTGTTCTAAAAGGACACCCTTCTGTTATGGGGCTTTGCCATCTGGTCCTAGACTTCCCCACTATAGGAAACATCCTATCCACATACACTCTATCTAGGCCTTTCTATAGTCAATATCTTTCGATGATATCGCCCCTCAGTCTTCTAAACTCCAGCAAGAATTCAGACCCAGAGCCAACAGAAGCTCCTCATACATTAACCCTTCCATTCCTGCAGTCATTCTCTTCCACCCTCTCCTTTGCCAGAATATTCTTTCTTAGATAAGGAGCCTGAACCAGCTCCCAGCATTGCGAATGTGGTCTGACCAATGCCATATAGAGCCTCAGCATTACATCCTTGCTTTATATTCTAGTCCTCTTGAAATGAAGGCTAATAATGCATTTGCCATCCTCACCACCACATTCTGAAGTAACCCCCACGAGAGCACAATGTCAGTAAATTCCTGGTGAACCACTGACATAAAGTTGAAGACTTTTGCCAGCACACATATGCCCAGGAATCACAAACTTTCTGATAGTTACAAAGGACAATCTGCCAACAGCTTGATTGCAAAAAGGACGGCATTTCCCCACAAAACCTGGACTACTATGACATTTTTCACTTTGTAAATACTACTTCCAATGATTGATGGGATAACACGTAAGAGGCCTTAGACTTTGCTACAGTTTAATTGCTCGCATTACTGCCAGCAACTAACCAGTCAACATTGAGAGCAATGGCATCCGTCATATCTCAAAATTAGCATGTGATTATTTTGTGGGCCACAATACACTGATGAAACCTCATCTGTCTTTTAATAAACATGAGCCCTGCAGGCCATCCAAATATCATTCATCAAGGTTTGAATTTCATTTAAATCAACCCCTATGCCTCAAGGAACTATCTTCCCAGGATTAATTTTCTCTGCTAATGACTATCAAGGCATTTGACAGATATGAAACTAGACAAGATGTCAAAATTTAAACAAGTAACTGGCTTAAGTTATGGTGGCTTTGTGGGTGGGTGGGTGGAACTGCACCTCCATATCCATTACAGGCTGGAAAAACTGTTCATTGTGAGCACCGTGTACTTAGTATGTGGACTGCCTGCGTTAACCTGTCAAAGAAAGTTGCATCACCTGGATGTCTAGGAGAAATACAATTAATTAGGAGAGACATAACTATATCTTCCCTGAAATTATACTCTTTGATATTATGTTGTGGATGTGCAGCAATGTAGTAGTAGGCCTCCGTTAGTCTCGATAGACCATGGATTTGCACCTTGGAAAGTTTCCAGGGCGCAAGCCTGGGCAAGGTTTTTTTCTGTGGAAGACCAGCAGTTGCTCAAGCTGCAAGTCTCCCCTCTCCATGCCACCGATGTTGTCCAAGGGAAGGGCAACAAAATGACAAGTATTGTCGCAGATCAATGTGTGGTTAAGTGCCTTGCTCAAGGACACACACGCAGCCTCAGCCAAGGCTCGAACTGGCAATCTTCAGATCACTAGATGAACGCCTTAACCACTTGGCCACTCACCAATGGTGTGCAGCAATAGTACTAATGGATGCAATAAGAAACAATTGCCCCACCTTTACCATTCCCCCATTCCCATTTCCCTCTCTCACCTTATCTCCTTACCTGCCTATCACCACCCTCTGGTGCTCCTCCCCCTTCCCTTTCTTCCATAGTTTTCTACCTCCTCCTCTCAGATCCCCCTTCTTCAGCCCTTTATTTCTTTCACCAATCAACTTCCCAGCTCTTTATTTCAGCCCTCTCTCTCTTTTGGTTTCACCTATCACCTACCACATTGTACTTCTTCTTTCCACCTCCACCCCCCCCCCCCCCAACCTTCTTCCTCTGACTTTGCATCTTTTTATCCAGTCCTGATGTAGGATCCCGGCCTAAAACATCAACAGTTTACTCTTTTCCATAGATGCTGCCTGGCCTGCTGAGTTCCTCCAGCATTTTGAATGTGCTGCATGGATTTCCAACATCTGCAGAATTTCTCATGTTTAAGAAACAATTGTCTTATTCTGACCTCCCGATCCATCCTAACAGTATTGGGGGTTGAGAGATAACCAATTTTTCTCCCCTTCGAGGCCTCACTTTATATACTAAAGTGACATCCAAAAATGATAATAATGCAATTAAAAGGAAACTTTAGAAGCAAAATCATGGACAACAGCTTGCTAACCAGGAGGTGTTATTTTTTTAATTGATTTTTAATGCATTTTCTACAACACTACAAATAAAAAAAAAACCAAAAACAAAGTAGAAAATTAGTACAGTGCAAGATAAACATACAATAGTAATATAATACAAAATAAGATAATTGAGAAAGCACCCAAGTTGAAGTCGTGTAAGGTTAGTGCCCTCCCCAAGCCCCACAACAACAAAAAACTCCAGACCAACCAAAACAAAATGTAGAAAATATAAATCAGAACATTCAAACCCCCAAAACTGTAAATACACTTGAAAACAGAAGATAATAATGCCTACTACCAAAAAAAAAATGAGCTGAAAGCAAGGGACTGAAAAAATAACTTAATTAAGAGGAAAATTATGAAAATACTCAATAAAAGGTCTCCAGACCTTATGAAACTTTATATCCGAATTAAGAATTGAATAATGGATTTTTTCAAGGTCTAAACATATAATAGTATGTAAATAGTATGTATCTAAATTATCTCGATTTTACCCTAATATTAGTCCTCTTTGTGATAAATGCAAAAGTGGCGAGGCCTCTCTTATTTATATGTACTGGACCTGTCCTAGCTTAGAGAAATTTTGGAAAGAAGTTTTTATAACCTTATCCTGTATTCTGAATCACCACTTAGAACCTAACCCTTTAATTGCTCTGTTTGATTTCTTGGGTGACAGATATACGCTTGAGTTCGACCAAATGTCAAATATTATCTTTTGCTTCTCTCCTGGCTAGACGTCTAATCCTCCTTAGATGGAGAGATGTTGCCCCACCCACACATGCTCAATGGCTTAACGATATCATGTCCTGTTTAGACCTTGAAAAAATCCATTATTCAATTCTTAATTCGGAGGTGTTATTTTTAATGTCTCAATAACTGAAATAAATAAAACATACTTGAAGTTTGAGAATTTTCAAGCTCAAGCTTTAATGTTCAGAACATAGAAAGCATAAAATAAGTTAAAGTTATTTGATCCGTTAATCCCAATCCTTCTATCCTGTTCATGAACTGAACCACTGAAGTAAGAATGGTTACGTCCTTGCTTCTCCTTAATCAGATATTTGAGAAATTAGGATCTTTTCTTACTTCCCTTCCATGAATCCAAATATCCTAAATTAAATAAAGACAAATAGAACCAGCCTGCTCATGAAGAAGTGGCCCCATGCCGGTCATACCAGTTCCCATACTGAGTCTGCTGGGAAATTGCTGATAGTTCTGGACTGCATTGTGGATCCAGAATTAGCTTGCCCACAGAAGGTAGAGTGGTTGTAGATGGGTCATATTCTGCATGGAGGCCAGTGACCAGTGGTGTGCCTCAGGGATCTGTTGGGAACCCTACTCTTTGTGATTTTTATAAATGTCCTGGATAAGGAAGTGCAGAGATGGATTAGTAAATTTGTTGATGACACAAAGGTTGGGGGTGTTGTGGATAGTGTGGAGGGCTGTCAGAGGTTACAGCAGGACATTGATAGGATGCAAAACTAGGCTGAGAAGTGGCAGATGGAGTTCAACCCAGATAAGTGTGAGGTGGTTCATTTTGATAGGTGAAATATGATGGCAGAATATAGTATTAGATTGTGGATAAGAAAGCATACAGTGCATTTGCCTTCATCAATCATGGGATTGGGTTTAAGAGTCAAGAGGTAATGTTGCAGCTTTAGGACCCTGGTCAGACCACACTTGGAGTACTGTGCTCAATTCTGGTCACCTCACTTTAGGAAGGACATGGAAACCATAGAAAAGGGTGCAGAGAAGACTTACAAGGATGTTACCTGGATTGAGGCGCATGCCTTATGAGAAAAGGTTGAGTGAACTCAGCTTTTTCTCCCTGGAGTGACGAAGGATGAGAGGTGACCTGATAGAGGTGTACAAGATAATGAGAGGCATTGATCGTGTGGATAGTCAGAGGTTTTTTCCCAGGGCTGAAATAGCTAGCATGAGAGGGCATAGTTTTAAGGTGCTTGGAAGGAGGTACAGAGGGGATTTCAAGGGCCGGCAGCCCATTCCACGCACTCACCATTCTCTGTGTAAAACACTTACCCCGACATCTCTGTAATAAGTTATGACAAAATTAAAAAGTGGCTGGAGTCACTTAGCACTTTAGCACAAGGGTGTTCCTTAGGTGTGTCAAAAATCAAACCTACAAAAGTTAGTGAAAATTGCAAAAAGAAAACTGCCAGTATTTACAAAAAGATACCCACCAGAAAACACAATTATGGCTCTATAATGCTTTTTGTCCAGTGTGAACTCCTGGCAGCCGCTTTCCTTCTCTTTTAGTGAGAGCAATGATCCCCATTTATTGGGCACCAGGACATACCATGTTTAATCACCCACAAAGTTAACTTAAGACTACACATGAATTGGAATATGATGCACCCCACAGTGTAGTTATAATCATTCTACAAAATAAACAGAAGTATCTGCCTTAAATACAGTATACAAGCAACATGAACACATTTGCATATCCCCATTCCAAAAGAAATTAAATACTCCACAATGTGTGGCAGGAAAGGCTACATAAAGCCGACCTGCACACATCTGATCGGTTTAGGAGAATATACCGGGGACGACATTGAGGTGCGTACACTCAGCGTAACGAGAGCAGATTGACAAGGCAATGTTAGTGTGTGTTTGTGAGTAAACGCGCGTGTGTAAGGAGTATGTTTATTGAGTGCTTTCCATCGCTAAGACTACTCCAGCTAAGCTACACCTGGGGTTCTGGTGGCTGCCCTAAAGGAAGACGAGGGGAAACTGCAATGCCCCAACTAAGTGGGTGGCAGAGGCAGAGGCTCTCACAACATTTAAGAATTATCTCTTCAGGCACCTGAATTACCAAAGCAAAGAAGGCGATGCACCAGAGTGATGGCAAATAGAATCAGTACAGACAGCATGGCCAGCATGATCATGGTGGGTCAAAGGGGTGTATGAAGCAACGGCTCTCCTCTTACCAATGAAAATACTGCAGCCATGAGAACAAAAGTGAACAATATGGAATGTCATCTTTTATTCTGTTTGTAATAATTTGTAAAGATTATTTTTATAAAATCCTGTTCAGCTTCAAATTTAGTATTTTTGTTTAATTTTTAATAGACTTTGAATACTCCTGAATGTCGACCTTCAAAACCATTCCAATATTATGACAGCTTTGACAAACGCAAAGCTGGGGGCAACACTTACTGTTCTTCAAAGTGTTTCCCAGCAAACTCTTCTGACTTGCTCCCAAGACCTAATTATTTGCACTGATAATTTGCAGGTCCTCAACCACTGGCCTTGGGACACTGCCAGCAGGTGAGACTTAGTGCACAGGTTAATGGGGAACCTGAACGTGGGCAGTGAATTTCACTTGGAAAAATCTAAATTACGGTTATCAATCTATAAAATATGTGGAGAATAAAAAAGATCCATCTAAAACTACACATACTGGTTATATCAACCATATTCATGAAGGTTAGAGTTATTCTGTCAGCTGTAGCAACAATGGCTCAGTGGGTGTAAACCTTTTCTCAGAATTAGACTTATAGACTCAAGAGCAAACACGAGGAAATCTGCAGATGCTGGAAATTCAAATAACAACACACACAAAATGCTGGTGGAACACAGCAGGCCAAGCAGCATTTATAAGGAGAAGTGCTGTCGACATTTTGGGCTGAGACCCTTCGTCAGGACTAACCGAAAGGAAAAGTAGTCTTTACTATCTTCCCTTTCGGCTAGTCCTGACGAAGGGTCTCGGCCCAAAACATCGACAATGCTTCTCCCTATAGTTGCTGCCTGGCCTGCTGTGTTCCACCAATATTTTGTGTGTGTTGTTGTTTATAGACTCAAGATCCACTCCAGAGACACATCTACAAAAGTCCAGGCTGACATTCCAGTCTAGTAGACATCAAGTACCATAACTGAAATGCTGAATTTTGGATGAGATATTAAACTGTTCACATCTGCTATCTCCCATGGTCATTATAGATCTATGTGAAAGGCTGCAGTGTGCAAATCTTGATCACATTTCCGGTACATAGCTATAATCACGCTCCCAAATAATGTTTAATTGCCTATTAGGTGTTTTTGGCCAACTTGAGGCAAAGAAAGGCACCTTGCAACACTTTAACTGATGGTATCCCATCCAAGATACTAGTGGGAAAATACCAAAGCCAGTTCTTGAGACTGTCTGTTCCATTAGAGCCATCACCCTGAAGAAGGGTCTCGGCCCAAAACGTCGACTGTTTACTCTTTTCTGCCTGGCCTGCTGAGTTCCTCCTGCATTTTGTGTGTGTTGCTTTGTGGAAGATCAAGTGCTCCTCATACGTCTGGATCCTCCATGAAGGATCCCAGCTCACATCATCCACTTTGCTTATGGACTGTTTGTCCCATTCCCATCAGGGACGAGGCTGCATAGCATCCACGCCAGAACCACTAGACTGAAAAACAGTTGCTTCCCCCAGGCCATCAGGCTGATCAAGACCTCCACCAAAGAATCCTCCTCAACAGCTCTCGCGAACCTACCCGCAAGGATATCAATTCCTCCTCAGGTTCAGGTGTAACCATTGTTTAGTTCAAAACGTTGGATCACTACCACCTTCCCAAGAACAATTGGTATATCTAATAAACACTAGTCTCCTTAGTGATATCTGTATGCTAAGAATGTGTAAAAAAATAAGTTTATTTTCTAAAAATAATTGTTTAAAAGAAGTGGTTAGCATGTTTTACAGTACCAGAGACTCAAATTCAATTCCCACTGCTATTTGTAGTACTTTATACACTCTTACCATGACCATCTGGGTTTCTTCCAGCTCCCACAGTCCAAAGACGTGCCGGTTGGTAGGTCAATTGTTCATTATAAGTTGTCCCAGGATTAGACTAGGGTTAAATCGGGGAGATTGTCAGGTGGCATGGCTCGAAGGACCAGAAGGGCACATCCCACGCTGTATCAATATATCAATAAATAAATATTTCCAAAAGCATAATCCAACTAAATCTAATGTGGAAAAGACATCATGGGAATTTTAATAGGAACATTCAGAAGGCTGATTTATGCCATGAGTATCTCTCCTGGATCAAATGAACAAATACGTGACTTGGAAATAATGGTTCAACAAATAAAAAGAGAGGGATTTAAATCCAGCTTTTTCAGACATCTTGCTGTTTCGATACATCAAGGGCAAAGAAGCATTAACCTTCTTTGCCTCCAGTTCATTTTATGTGCCTGTAGGGAACATGGTAGGCATCAGTCAGGCATCAATTTATTAATTTACGCTTACAGCTGGAGATCGGAGGTTGGAGTACACCTGTCAGTTACCCCTGGCCAGCAGTACTAGTTTAAATTAATTCTGTATTCCATATCTGTCTCTAGATGAAGTCGAGCCACCTCTGGGGTTAACTTCATACTTGGATATTTATTCAAAGTGAAGCCAAATCAAATCAAATCACTGGGCAAATTTATTTCTGAATCTATTCTATTTTATGTACCTCATCTGTCCTACTCCACCTACCAGACCAGCCTGTGGTCTTTTTTCTCATCATAGATGATTAAATGTACAGAGCCATTTCAAAATGCATGCATACTCAAACAGCAACATATATTGGACTAATTTTAATCTTTGTGCAAACATCAAGGCATTCTATCTCCTTTTAACTATAAAAACAGGTTCAAACAGAATATTTAGAATTTAATAGAGGAACTTGGAAGGAAAACTTATTATATATTTTCTTCTCCATAACTTCATAAAAGCTGAAATGAAACAAAAAAAATGCTGCCGAGGAAACTAATAATAAAGTTTTCAACATCAGAGACAGCTAGCAAAAAGTGACCCACTATAAAAGTTTTAACTTAACATTGCCAAAACAATAACATGGGCAATTCAGATGGTCCAAATGAGGGTGATTCATGCCACAGAAAATACCCAGGTTTAAATTCTGGAGGTGAAGGATGTTGTGCACAATGAGAGGTTTAGGAGCTGTCAGGTCCTGATCAATGAGCAATCAGACAATAAGCTCTAAGGTCCTAAAAATGTAATTACTTTCACAACATCAGAAGCTTTTGAATGCTGTGCAAAAGGTCCCCATGGATTTATGGGAAACAGTGACTGAGCTCAATCTCATCCATCTCCAAAGTGTAGAGAACCCTGAGAGCGAGGAATTTTCTATGAAAGCTCTGCAGATAAATAGAGTTTCTATATTCTTCAGTTTATTAGTGCAATGAAGTACAATTCACCTTGAATGTTTTAACAAAATTCATCCTCTGTTGCTTGGTAACTCCTGCTTGATAGTTGCACATGTCTTAGGGCCGAAATTATAAAATTTAGCATCACTTGTCTCAAAATTAGATTGCATAATATTTTCTTCTGTGCCATGAAATCCGATTTCTATGATAATAAACTGTGATCAAAAACCCGGAACTTACTGCAGGCTTGTGAAGTCTAAGATTTTCATTCTGGATTCCTTCATGTGCCTTACATGTTCCAAACAAAAGTGTGTTTTGTATTTGAACACTTTACTCTGATTTTCTTTCACATTGGAATGTCTCATATCATCTGTAGGTCATAAACACAAAATACTCTGCAGATGCTGGCATATCTGTAGGTCACACCTGCAGAAACAGTTTATCATAGCACCTGATTGCCCTGTTTCTACACAACCTAAGAGAGAACTCTTCATGGTCTCAGACCAGAGCTGCATATCTTACTCAAGTGGTTTCCCTTTAAGTTAGTTACTTGTCTGTCTCCATAACCTCACACAATCTCTCCTTCTCGCCCAACCTGACCAACCAGCGGTCCACCAACTCTGACATCATCACCCAATCTAAACAATGATCATAGACTCAACAATATCAAAACTACCCAAAGCCAATCCTCCTCCCAGTACTGTACCTTCTTCATATTCATGAACCACTGCCATCTCTCCAAAAGCCTCTCCCACCCGTGATCCATGGAGTTATCTCATTTCCCGTCGTGGCAAAGCATGCGAAACAAAGCCCTTCCCTCCTGTACAATTGCACCTGATGGTTCTGAATTTCCAGGTGACAGGCAAACAACCAAAACAGTTACTTACAAGCCAAATGCTGGGGAAATTCTAGACTCTATTCTTAATCATAGTCTGAAAAGCAAATTACCCCAGCTCATCCACGGAACAGCTTTATTTCTCTTCTCATGTCTTTCTTTTCTTTTCAAGGTGGTTGTGGTTCTGTCAGAGTCTATTATCTGTTCAAACTAGGGTTCTTTTCAAGTAGTGGGGTTAAGGACTGACTGTACGTACTAGCACTTGGCTGTCTCCAGGAATGGCCTGGAAGACATGCACCCTTGGGACTGGGATCGACCATGTGGGTGTGATGTGGACCTGAGACGTAAAGACGAGATATCGGCTTTTATTGACTGGAAGAAGGAACAAGCAGTGGTTGACCACCAAACTACATCCTGGAGACTGAGAGGCCGGGCTCAGGCCTCAATTGCCTTTATACCGGGGTCAGTGGGAGGAGCCACAGGAGCAGTCAGCAGGGGGCGTGTCCAGACAGGTATATGTAGTTCACCACACGGTGACCAAGTTCCTCGCTGATTTCGCTGACACAAGCGTCTTGGGAGACTGAAACATTGAGACTGGAACAGCAGGCAGTGTGCTACTCGCCAGCTGCTTTCAGGGGAAGGTCCCTGTACTCAAGTGTTCCCACTCTCTTTCTCTTTCGATGGAGAGGGAGAAGCTGCCAGTCGAGTCGGGCATCTGGCGAAGCAACGCGGAAGACTGTAACATCGGTCTCCGCTCTCGTGGCAGGGGCGACATCTCTTTGCCTTGCTGGAGGGGGACAGCCTGGCTGAGATACCGAGGTGCTGTTAGCGAGCTGTAGCCTGATGGACACTGGATCAGTGGACTCTTTGGTGTTTCTGCTGCTGCTTGCAATGTGGGTGGGTGGGGTGCGGGGGTCGCTGCTTGCGATGTGGGTGGGTGGGGTGCGGGGGTCGATGCTTGCAATGTGGGTGGGTGGGGTGCGGGGGTCGCTGCTTGCAATGTGGGTGGGTGGGGTGCGGGGGTCGATGCTTGCAATGTGGGTGGGTGGGGTGCGGGGGTCGCTGCTTGCAATGTGGGTGGGTGGGGTGCGGGGGTCGCTGCTTGCAATGTGGGTGGGTGGGGTGCGGGGGTCGATGCTTGCAATGTGGGTGGGTGGGGTGCGGGGGTCGATGCTTGCGATGTGGGTGGGTGGGGTGCGGGGGTCGATGCTTGCAAAGTGGGTGGGTGGGGTGCGGGGGTCGCTGCTTGCAATGTGGGTGGGTGGGGTGCGGGTGTCGCTGCTTGCAATGTGGGTGGGTGGGGTGCGGGGGTCGCTGCTTGCAATGTGGGTGGGTGGGGTGCGGGGGTCGCTGCTTGCAATGTGGGTGGGTGGGGTGCGGGGGTCGCTGCTTGCAATGTGGGTGGGTGGGGTGCGGGGGTCGCTGCTTGCAATGTGAGTGGGTGGGGTGCGGGGGTCGATGCTTGCGATGTGGATGGGTGGGGTGCGGGGGTCGCTGCTTGCGATGTGGGTGGGTGGGGTGCGGGGGTCGATGCTTGCGATGTGGGTGGGTGGGGTGCGGGGGTCGATGCTTCCAATGTGGGTGGGTGGGGTGCGGGGGTCGCTGCTTGCAATGTGGGTGGGTGGGGTGCGGGGGTCGCTGCTTGCAATGTGGGTGGGTGGGGTGCGGGGGTCGCTGCTTGCAATGTGGGTGGGTGGGGTGCGGGGGTCGATGCTTGCGATGTGGGTGGGTGGGGTGCGGGGGTCGATGCTTGCGATGTGGGTGGGTGGGGTGCGGGGGTCGATGCTTGCGATGTGGGTGGGTGGGGTGCGGGGGTCGCTGCTTGCAATGTGGGTGGGTGGGGTGCGGGGGTCGCTGCTTGCGATGTGGGTGGGTGGGGTGCGGGGGTCGATGCTTGCGATGTGGGTGGGTGGGGTGCGGGGGTCGCTGCTTGCAATGTGGGTGGGTGGGGTGCGGGGGTCGATGCTTTTGCTGCTGTTTGTGCAAAAGGAGGTGGGGACTTTGGGGCTTCAATGGTTCTATCATTCTATTCGGTTACCTTGTTTCATGGACTTCTGTGAAGAGGACGAATTTCAGGTTGTATGCTATATACATACTCCGATATTAAATGTACCTTGAAACCTCGAATATACGAGGTTATCAAAGTTCATGGCCTAAGGTAGAAGGAGTCAATTTTAGAAAACCTAGCATATTTATTTTTCAACATAGTTCCCTCCTGTACGTACACACAGTCCAGCGGTCATGGAGCATGCAGATCCCTTCTTTGTAGAAGTGGTCCACAGCAGGGGTGATTGATAAGTTTGTGGCCTAAAGTAGAAGGAAGTGGGTTATTAACTTCAAACTTTTTGCATAATCAAAGAGTTGAACTGCACGTGCATGTAACAAGAGCGTCTTGGACCTCCAAGTGGTCCACAGCAGGGTTGATTGATAAGTTTGTGGCCTAAGATAGAAGGAGTTGAGTTATACAGCTCTCGTTACATGTATGTGCAGTTCAACTCTTTGAGTGAAAATGCAGAAAGTTTGAAGTTTCTCCTCATCTTCTCCTACTTTAGGCCACAAACTTATCAATCACCCCTACTGTGGACCACTTCTGGGGGTCCAAGATGCCGGCTTCTACAAAGAAGGGATCTGTATGCTCCACAACTGCTGGACCAAGTGTGTACATGTAGGAAAAATAAATGTGCTAGGTTTTCTAAAATTGACTCCTTCTACCTTAGGCCATGAACTTATTAATCACCTTTCGTATCATTAAAATTTGGCTAAGTTGGATAAATTACATTTTCCACTTCTTTCTTCATACAGACAATTCATCTGAATCCCCCCCCCCCCAAATATCCTCATGTTTATGTTCAATTTCAAGTCTTTGTTTTACTTCTCAGAAAAGTGCTTGATTTCTATTTTGTAGTTTTCAGCCAGGGAAGTGCCAGCGTTACATATCTAGAAAAATAATAAGAAAAGAAAAATAACAAAAGTAATAAAGTTAAGGAAATATTATTGATATTGTAGTGATAGTGTTTTCAACCTTTACCAAGCAGATACAAACAACTATCACATACAAATATAATTTTATAGTGAAAATTTGTAAGGAAAGTGAAGGGAAATAGTGATGCGTCAGCTTTGACCCAGGTCGGTCACACAGAGAGCTTGCACTCCCAAGCCATTATCAAGAATCTCAAAGCAGTGTGTCCTGCTGGTACAATGTTTTGGCTTTGGCTAAAGAGAAGAAGCCCAGCTGTTCAACTGAGCAATGTTGTGTCCGCCAATCCCAAGGGTGGCATCTGGAGAAATTTCTAGAGAGAGTGGGGCAGAGAGAGTTTTGTGACAGACAGTAGTCTGGTTTGGGGTATTTTGGTGGGAGCTGTGGAGTGGGACAAAAGGGAAGATGCCACTGTATGCCATCATAAGGAGAGTCCCAGTTGCACAGTGATTTTTGCATATGAATGGCTCAAAGGAGTAAGGGCCAATACTCCTGAGAGAGAGGCAGTTTGTTTGAGATGGACTTCAAGGGAAGTTCGGACTGTGACGGGTGTTCTCACGCAGTCCAAGGGGTCCGGCACCATGAGTAACCGTTATACCCAGCTTTGGAAGAGGTGAGTACCAAAGGTCAGGTGCACATTTATGTAACCGGGTGACTACCCTAATGCTATTCAGGATCGTTTAAAGTGCACTGAGGCATTCATCTGGGTAATGCTAGAATAGGTGTCTGTGCCTTCAAGTGGAGATGGTGATGTCATTACGCCCACGCGGGATAGTGGGGAGACCATTTTGTTTTCTGCTGCCGAAGCTGTTGGGGCGTTGGAATCAAATTCCCCCAGAGGCACTAGGCATGGTGAGGAAAGATTTTCAGGAGTAATGGACTCGACGCTGGATAGCGTGGCTTGCAAAGTTCCTTACCAGCCAAGCAGAATTGCCACTACCGTATTAGTTCTGTATTAGTACCATATTCATACTGCATTAGTACTGTATTAGTTTTGTGCAATTTTCTTTGTATTTTAATACTGCATACGCAATTGGTGGACACACAAGTGTGTGGATCAAACATTAAACCGAGATTGTGACAGCAGGATCTGATTGTAAAGTTCGTTCGTTTTGTTTTAAGACCCTCTTCTGGCACTTAAACATCTAAAACTGATAAAGGAATTAAAACCCAAAAAAGTAGTTGTTGTCTCAAGTGTGTACTTTTTCCCCAGGCCACAACATGTAGACTGATCTAACTGTAATGGGCCTGCTTATTTTTTTCCCTCTTCTTTTCTTTTAATAACTGTTTCGTAAAGCTGAAATTAGTAAATATATGTTCTTCATAATTGCATTAAGTGTACAGTTGTTATTTCTTGCTGACGGGTAATTCTATATGGTAGTATTTACACAGTATTCCATGTCCATAAGACACAGGAACAGAATTAGGCCACCTGGCCCATCAAATCTGCTCCGCCATTCAAACATGGCTGATCCTTTTTGTGTCTCCTCCTCAACCCCAGTTCCCGGCCCGTAACCCCATAACCTTTGGTGCCATGTTCAATCAAGAACTTATCAATCTCTGCCTTAAATACACCCAACAACCTAGCCTCCACAGCTGCGTGTGGCAACAATTTCCACAAATTCACCACACTTTAGCTAAAGGAATTTCTCAGCATCTCTGTTTTGAAAGGACGCCCCTCTATCCTGAGCCTCTTGTCCTAGGGTTTCCCACCATGGAAAACATCCTTTCCACATCTACTCTGTCTAGGCCTTTCAACATTCAAAAAGTTTCAATGAGAGCCCCCCTCATCCTTCTGAATTCCAGCAAGTACAGACCCAGAGCTATCAAATGTTCCTCGTATGATAACCCTTTCATTCCTGGAATCATCCTTGTGAACCTCCTCTGGACTCTCTCCAATGCCAGCACATCTTTTCTAAGATGAGAGGCCCAGAATTGTACATAATACTCAAGGTGAGGCCTCATCAGTGCCTTATAAATCCTCAGCGTCACATCCTTGCTCTTGTATTCTAGACCTCTTGAAATGAATGCTAACATGGCATTTGCCTTCCTCACCACCGACTCAACCTGCAAGTTAACCTTTAGGGTGTTCTGCACAAAGACAGATTTTTCCCCATTTGATGTTCTCCCCATTTAGAAAATAGTCTACACATTTATTTCTACAACCAAAGTGCATGACCGTGCATTTTTCTACATTGTATTTCATTTGCCACTCTCTTTCCCATTCTCCTAATCTGTATCCTACCTGTTTCCTCAACACTACCTGCCCCTCCATCAACCTTCGTATCATCTGCAACTTGGCAACAAAGCCATCTATTCCATCATCTAAATCATTTATATATGGCATAAAAAGAAATGGTCCCAACACTGACCCTTGCATAACACCACTGATCACTGCCAGCCAACCAGAAAAGGATCCTTTTATTCCCACTCGCTCCCTCCTATCAATCAGCCAATGCTCTAACCACATTAGTAACTTCCCATAATACCATGGGCTCTTAACTTGGTAAGCAGCCTCGTGTGGCACATTGTCAAAGTGCTTCTGAAAGTCCAAATTTACAACATCCACTGCATCCCCTTTATCTATCCTACTTGTAACCTCCTCAAAGAATTCCAACAGGTTTGTCAGGCAGGATTTTCCCTGAAGGAAACCATGCTGACTTTGTACTATCTTGTCCTGTGTCACCAAGTACTCCATCACCTCATCCTTAACAATTGACTCCAGCATCTTCCCAACCACTGAGATTAGGCTAACTGGTCTGTAATTTCCTTTCTGCTGCCTTCCTCCTTTCTTAAAGAGTGGAGTGACATTTGCAATTTTCCAGTCCTCTGGCACCATGCCAGAGTCCAGTGATTTTTGAAAAATTATTTCTCATGCCACCACGATCTCTAATGCTACCTCTTTCAGAACCCTATGGTGCAGTTCATCTGGTCCAAGGTCCTTTGCTCAAACTGAGGTCTTTTTAATCAGAACATCACAATGTTCCTCTTTGGTTGAACCCCAAAGCATACCATCCCTGGACGTATGTCGTTTATGACAGGTGGCCTTCTCACCACTGAGTCACGTGGCTGTTAGCAGGGTCAGGTAGTTAACGAGTCGTTTTCAGATGAGATCAGCGAGAGGGTTACTTTGTGGGTGCTTCAGCCGGAGATTTTGGATGCTGTTTGAATGCTCTTTTAGCATTGATTGAGCAGTTTGTCTTTAAGCCTGTATTTAAACTAGCGTTGGGAAAGTGATTAAAGTATTTTATTATGGACATTGCAGGGATTAAGTTTGGTGTGATTCAAAGAGATTCTCCACAAATAATGCTTGTGTTCTGAGGGGAGGATATTTGAAGCCTGGTGCCCTGCCAATTAGAGTACTGAGTTCTGTTTGAGGAAATTACACTGATTAAACATGACTGAAGTCATGCTGTCCAATACATTAGGAAACCCTGGAAATGTGGGGCCATGGGCAGTCCATACTTTTAGAGAAGGGGGGAAGGTAGCTGAGGGTAAAGACTTTAAAGACAAGTTGTTCTCATTTCTGCAAAGTGACGGAGAAGAGTTGTCTTATGTGGAAGGTCTGATGGGTCCTTCAGCAGCTGATTTAAAATCTGAGCAGGTTTCGGCTGTTACATCACTGGATGATAAATGCCAAAGTGCACCTGCAGAGAACCAAGGTTATCGTAGGCAGGGAGCGTTCTCTGGAATCAAGTCCAGGCCCAATGGGGAAGAAGACTATGAGGCTTGGGCTGAGCAGACATCTTAGGTACTGGCAGTGCTCAGATACTATGAAGAAAGCAGAGACGAGTAGAGTTTAAAGGGTCCAGTGGCTCATATAATGAGGTTCCTAAAGGCAGAAAACCAATTAGCCATGTCAGCTTATTACTTGCAAGCTCTGGAAGATGCTTTTGGCACTGCTGAAAGTGCAGCGAATCTTAGGATAAAGTTTAGGCACGCGTGCCAGGAGGAAGGAGAGAAGCGGTCTTGCCTACCTTTTCAGGTTGGAGAAACTGCTGCATTGTTTGTGTCACACAGGGGGCATTTAACTGTCTGAGAGAAGTTGTTTGAGGATGGAGCTAGTTTTAAAGGGCACGCTGTCACATGACATTATTGTTCTATGTACTCGAATGACGTCCCCTTCTCCGTCTTTTGCTGAGTTGCTCAGGGAAATGGAGAGGAGAAAAACATGATCGTGAAGTGGAACATTTCCAAACCCAAGTAATATCTTCAGTGGTAGCTTCTGCTGCTAAAGTGACTCCTGATGCCACAGAGATAGTGTTTTTGAGGAATGAGGTAGAAAACCTTTGAGCTGAGCTGATTCAGTGGATGTCTGCTAGTGTTTCCACTAAACATGGTACATCCATTGGGAAACCCAACCCACCTGTAGGAGTTACGACGTAGAAGACTGCCGCTGGAAAGGGGCTCTTGACTAAAGAGGCAACCAGTATTTTCTTTACACTGTGGAGAAGATGGACACTTCAAGGGACACGGTGAGGGGCAGGAAAATCTTCAAAAAGTAAGTTAGTAGTTAATCAAACACAGAAGGAAAGAGGCAAAACTACAGAGAGACCCAGTAAAGGAATGGGCTAGCACCTGGGGAAGAACATGTTCCAATCAGTGTATCAATGGAAATACTAAAGTTCAAAACACTATTCCTGAGGGTTTAATGAGACTAAGCTCTGATGGATCCATATGGATTGAAGGTGCTTATGCTAGAGCCATGCTTGACACAGATTATCAAGTCGCAATGTTTTATAGATCCTTTTACAACTGGTATTTGATACATTTACAATTGATGCCACTGTGCCCTTGAGATTCGGCGGCTTAGTACTGATGAGCACCCTTAGGATGGTTACTTGTCATTGAAACTGGAGTTTTCAGAAGCAGATGTTGGAGTAACTGAGACTATTGACACACCAGTGTTGGTCTGCCTGGATCCAGTTGAAAGGTGTGAAGCCCACTGAGAGGCTTATATACACTATTTATTGCATTTATTCACTGACTGCAGTTTCCTGAGTGACAAGTACCAGCCACTGCATCTAGTAAAGGGGAAATGTTCACTGCCTCCAACCAGGTCTGAAAGTTATTTCAAAACTATGAAAGCTTGCTGGAAACCTTGTCAAATAGGGCGGAGGTGAATACGTTTGTTTTCAGGATAAGAAAGAGGAGAAAGGCTTGATGCCTAGGATTCGGTAAAGGATCCAGCTCTATTGACAAACACCATTATGAAAATCCATTATAAATCAAGACACCACACCGTAGCATAACGGTTAGTGTGACACCATTACAGCTCAGGACATTAGAGTTTGGAGTTCAATTCTGGAGTCCTCTGTAAGAAAATTTGTACATTCTTCCCGTGAGTGCAGGGGTTTCCTCCCACATTCCCAAGATCTACCAATTAGTAGGTTAATTGGTCATTGTAAATTCTCCTGTGATTACACTAGTGTTGAATAGTTGGTTGGCTGGGCAGTGTGGCTCGTTGGGCTGGAAGGGCCAATCCCACACTGTATCTCTAAATAAATAAGCAAGAATGAGAAGGTCACTAGTCCCTTGGAGTAAAGCCCCTGGGACATAATGCAGAGCCAGAAAAACTTACTTTGCTTCATACACAGTAAATGACTGTCAGTAATGAGGTTCAATGTGAGATCACAACTTGTGAGCAGAATTACAGTGAAACCAGGACTAAAGAGACTGAGGAAAAAGACAGTAACTGGCTGATCTTGCAGTCGTGTCCTTCTAAACAAAGTTATATTTTAAAAACAAAGGTTCAGAAGTTCCATTGAATAATGCATTTATGCAACTGAAACTGACTTTATGAAAGATGTTAATGACTTCCCAGTCATTTTGCATCACTACACAGACTCAACTACACACCTGAGTGATTCACCCTTGTGCAACTTATGTAAGTTTCGTATCAGTCTCGCATGCTACATCATCATTCCACACATAACGTGCCTTTGGATCTGGCTATCCTGAGGCAACTAAACGTTAATTACACAGCACTTATGTATTGGATTGGAACTCTTGAACACTATATCCTAAACTTGTGAATATACTTCAAGTTCCTCTGCACCATCATAACAGATATCACCAGCTCCCCGCCACTGTCATCCCAATCTCACTTTGATCTCCCACCCCTCAAAGCCCTTGCCCTGAGCCAGCTTTTCAATTTCATTAATCACAAACTCCACTGATCCTCCAATCCCCAAGCTCAAATTCAGAACTCTAAACCAGTGATTCTCAACCATTTTTTGGCCCGGCCCCCTTAGGAGCTCTTCTCAGGTTCCAGGGCTCCCCTTTCAAACAGGGATACAACACGAACAGATAGACAGAAAATCATTTATTATTGAACACCAAGAAAACTTGAACATTCCGACATACTGGACAAAACTTCAAGAAAGACTTTATGAAATTAAACATCTATCAGGCCTAATGCGATCCTTAAGCTTGGTGCTTTTCTGCAAGTTTCATGAAATCAGGCTCCAAATTAGACAATGACAGTCACCTCTTATTGTGATATCAATTCTGTTCCTGGATTTTGTCAAGGAAACTACCTTGCAGAATCCGCTCTCAACTAAATATGTTGAGGGAAAGGCAATAAAAAATCTTTGGGCTTTTTCCCACTGTGTAGTAAATTTATTTGGATCACTCTTGATCCAAGAATCTTTTTGAAACTGACTGAACTGACAACGTGCAGTTATATCACTCTGAAGATTAAGCAAACTCTCTTGAATTTCTGCCTCAGCTTGGTGGATTGTACTTCAAATGGATTCAAAATCCAATCCAGGATACAAAGGTTTAACAGGTCATTAAATCTTTTTTGCAAATCCTTGTGTATCTGCTTGAGATGTTTCACATAAACAGTAAGGTCATCTTCCTTCTGTGCCTCTGCGATCGTCTTCAGGTTTGGAAATTTAAAAAGTTCCCAACATCCCATATTGTGGCAATAGACTTTGAGTTTCTTAAGGAAAGAAACAACAGCTTCCTTACAATTTACGAGGTTACAGTTTTTGCCTTGTAAGGTCTTCTTTAACAAATTAAGTTTCTGAAAAATATCTGCTGGATAAAATATGTCCACCTTAGCATCAACGAGTCTTTCTCCATGCTCTTTATCAGCCATGAAGGAAACTGTGGTGTCCTAGGAGCGCTGAATTCAAACAGTGTGTTGGAAAGATATTATAAATAGGAGGGGAACTATTAACTCCAATGAAGGTTGCTACTTGGGTATTTCATCGGTTCAGATACCAGGACCCCAGTAAACACTTGGGGCTCCCCTTCTCACAGTTTTCAGTTGGTGGCCCCCTTCAAATGTGCCAGGGCCCCCGAGATATGGCCCCCATTGATAATTGCTGCTCTAAACCATCCTGGCCCTGTGACCCACTGATCCTTCTATTCTCTAATGTTTCAATTCCATAATCCTCCAGTTTTCTGAGGCCCTGGGCTCAACTTCAACCCTCCACTGACATTATAGTCTCCCAAGTTGCCGGCTAGTGGTGTAGTGGCATCTGCATGGGACTTCAGGGGGAGGGGTCCCAGGTTCGAAACCAGCCAGTTCCTCGCACGCTTCACACTCGTACTGCATTGAGTGACGAGTTAGCAACTCACCCTCATAAAAAACAGACAAAAATACTGAGGAAATGGCAAGGTTGCCATCTGATGTGCCACTAGGTGTGGAAAAGGTACAACTATAGTCTTCCAATAACATAACTGTCCATCGCTCTCAATCATCAGGTTCCCTGAGACCATGAACCCCCTCCATTACAACTCAATGGTCCCATTATAGCAAGATCCTGACCTTGGCCCTCAGTCTTTACTTAGTCATAGAAAAATACAGCACAGAAACAGGACCTTTGGCCCATCTAATCTGTGTTAAACCATTTAAACAGCCTACTCCCATCAACCTGAACTGGGACCATAGCCCGCTGCCCCATACGCCTACCATCCATGTACATACCCAGACTTCTCTTAAGCTTTGAATTTGAGCTCACATGTACAACTGTGCTGAAAGCTGATCCCACACTCTCACAACCCTCTGTGTGAGGAAGCTTCCCCTCATGGTCTCCTTAAACTTTTCACCTTTAACCCTTAACCCATAACCTCTAGTCATCCAATTGCATTTGTGACATTAATAGCCAGAAGGTCCATTTTATTTAAATGGAAAGATTCCAACCGCCCTATCACGTTTCAATGGTTTTCCTAAACAATAGCAAGTTTACACTTGGAAAAAATTAGGAGCTGTACTACGGACCCTTCAGTTAAATTTGAAGAAACTTGGAGGCCATTTATTCAATATTTTCATATGATATAAATTGATCCTTTCTGAATCCTTTTTTAGTAATTTTTTGTTCCGGTATAGAGGAGCGGAGTTAACGACAAATTATAATTTTAACCGATGAAACATGGCAGCCCAATCTTTATTTGTAACCATTATTAATGTAATCCCAATCTCTATGTACCATTATCGGTATTGCTAGGTTTATTAATTTGAAATTTAATAAAAAGATTGTAAAAGAAAGCCTACTCCCATTGACCTGCACTGGGACCATAGCCCCCTGCCCCATATGCCTACCATCCACGTACCTATCCAAACCTCTTAAGCTTTGAATTCGAGCTCACATGTACACATGTACAGCTCGTCCCACACTCTCACAACCCTCTGAGTGAAGAAGCTTTCGCTCATGGTCTTCTTAAACTTTTCACCTTTACCCCTTAACCCATGACCTCTAGTTGAAGTCCCACCCAACCACAGTGGCCATCTGCTCATCTGTTGCCCTGTGATCCATTCTATTCCTACCGCCACACCAAGTCTGCAACCCAAATTTTGGCCGCAATATTCAGCCACTTATCTGATATTCCCCCTTCTCTGCCCCAATTATTCATTTAGACCATGCTCCTTTCCTTCCTTTCTTTCTTTCTAAAGAGATTTGGCATCTCATCTTACAGTGAGTAGACCCAGCCAGTACAACACCCCCACCAGCAAAGAAGTGATTTGTCTCAGGAAGGCAACGCACACCAACATGGCCGTGCTTTCTCCCTGATGCTGTCATCAGGCGAGAGGTACAGGAACCTGAAGAACCACAGCCTCAGCATTCAGAACAGCTCCTTCCCCACTACATCACAATACCCTGGACTACATTTCTTTCTCTCTCTCGAGTGTTGTTATGTTTATCTTGTTATGTGAGTCATGAGTCGTGCACAATTTATGTTCATTTAAGTTTATGTTAACGTACTGTACTGTTCACAAGTCTTAAACACAAATATATAGTGAGGGTGCCTAAGACTTTTGCACTGTACTATATTTGTCAACATAGAGCGGAGGGTGAGTTTGTAAATCTGCCGGGAGCAAGGATGTTGGGAATAGCAAGGGTGTGGCGATGCGGGAGAGTGTGGGACGTGAGGCAGAGAAAGAGTGCCAGGTTAGGGGAAAGTACGACTGCAGACACACCCAGGCCTGACACATCAGGCAAGGTCATTTCATTTATTGTTGTTTTTTTTTATTTTTTTTATTCAATTTTTAAGATAGTTACATAGGATAATAGAATGATAGAATAGTGTAGTGTAATATCAGCCCTCCCCCTCCCCTTAACCTTTCCCCCCCTTAACATTCCTGTCTAAAAAAAAAGAGAAAAAGAAAGAAAGAAGAAAGAAAGACTGCCTGGATATCGGAAGATCCCCACATGCTCCATGGAATTCAAAATAACTTTAATATATGTATTTATTTATTTCCCCAGATAGCTAATAACTTTACCTTCGGAGGACCTATATATTTAATCCTATCTTTTGTAAGTAAGGATGCCAAATTTTCAAAAATATGTCATATTTATCTCTTAAATTATAAGTAATCTTTTCAAGTGGAATGCAGCTAAAAATTTCATTATTCCAACGGTCCATACTTAAGTACAAATCCAATTTCCAAGTAACTGCAATAGCCTTTTTGCAATTTTTATGAATTCTTTCTGATATTTGTTCGATTTAGGTTTCAGTTTTATACCTTCAATATCACCCAGTAAAAATAATATTGGGTTATGTGGAAGTTGTATTCCAATAATTTGTTCCAATAAAACTCTTAAATTTATCCATAAGGTTGAATTTTAGAACAAGACCAAGTAGAATGTAAAAATGTACCAATTTCTTGATTACATCGAAAACATTGATCAGATAAATTTGGGTTTAATCTATTTATTTTTTGTGGTGTAATATATAATTGATGTAAAAAATGGTATTGTACTAATCTAAGTCAGACATTTATTCTATTTGTCATACTGTCAAGACACTGTCTTGACCAACTTGTTTCATCAATTTTAATATTGAAATCAGTTTCCCATTTTTGTCTTGACTTATGAATTCCTTGTTTAATTGTCTGTTTTTGAATCAAATTATACATACAAGAAGTAATTTTTTTAATTTTTCCTTTTTGAATTAAAGTTTCTGTTTCATTAGGCTTCAGTATTTTCATTGTTTGACCCAGTTTATCTCTTAAATAAGCCCTTACTTGGAAATAACAGAAAAGAGTGTTATTTGATATTTTATATTTATTCTTTAGTTGATCAAACGACATCAATATACCTCCTTCAAAACAGTCTTCAATATATCTAATCCCTTTTTGAAACCAGTTATGTAAAAGTTGGTTATCCATTGTAAAAGGAATGTCTATTTTGAATTCGGGGTCTCTTTGCTAATAAAGATTTCTTTATCTCATCATCAACATTTGTCTTGTTCCATAAATCAATCAGATGTTTTAATATAAGGGATTCTTTCTTATCCCATATCCATCTAGATTCCCATTTATATATAAAATCTTCTGGTATATTTTCTTCTATCGTATCTAACTCTATTCTAATCCATGCCGGTTTATCTTCATCAAAAAAAATGCAATAAATCTAAGTTGATTTGCTTTATAATAATTCTTAAAATTTGGGAGTTGTAACCCTCCTAGGTCAAATTTACATGTCAATTTTTCCAACGATATTCTTGACATCTTACCTTTCCAAAGAAACTTCCTCACACATTTATTCAACTCTTGAAAAAACTTCTGCGGCAGTTGTATTGGTAGTGTTTGGAATACTGTAATCTAGGAAATATATTCATTTTTACAGCATTGACTCTACCTACTAAGGTTATTGGTAATGTCATCCATTTATCAAGAGCTTCTTGAATTTTTTTCAATGGCAAATAATTTAATTTATATAAATTCTTTATGTCGTTATCAACTCTTATACCTAAATACTTTATACCATTTATCGGCCATCTAAATTGAGTTACTAGTTGACATTGACTATAATCTATTTTAGTAAGGGGTAAAATTTCGCTCTTATCCCAGTTTATTTTATACCCTGATATTTTCCCATATTCTTCCAATCTAAAAGATAATTTATGCAACAAATGCAATGGGTTTGTTAGATAAATCAGAACATCATCAGCAAACAGATTAATCTTATGTTCCTCCCGATTAACTCTGAAGCCCATAATATCTGGATCGGTTCTAATTAATTCAGTTAATGGTTCTATCACCAATACAAATAGGGCAGGTGATAATGGACAACCTTGTCTAGTTGATTTTGTTAACTAGAATGATGTTGATATTTGGCCATTTTTCATTACTTTAGCCTTGGGACTAGTATTTAAGGTTTTAGTCCAGTTCATAAAAGATTCTCCTAACCCATATTTTTCCAATACCTTAAATAAGAAATCCCATTCCAATCTATCAAATGCTTTTTCTGCATCCAAAGCAAATGCTAAGCTCATATCCTCCCTTTTTTCTGCCAAATGAATTATGCTAAGTAACCGAATTACATTATCTGCCGAATTGCTATTTTTAATAAACCCTGTTTGATCCATATGTATTAATTTTGGTAAATATTTAGATAATCTATTAGATAAGATTTTTGCTATTATTTTATAATCTGTGTTCAACAAAGAAATAGGCCTATATGATGTTGGTTTTAAAGGATCTCTACTTTTTTTTGGCAATACTGTTAAAATTGCTGTTGAAAAAGATTCTGGAAGTTTATGTGTTCTTTCCGCTTGATATTAGCTCTGTAAAGGGAGGGATTAATAAATCTTTGAACTTTTTATAAAATTCAGGCGGAAAACCATCCTCTCCTGGAGATTTATTCCTCTGGAGTGATCCTAGAACTTCTTCGACCTCTTTTAATGTAAAAGGCATATCTAATCCCTTCTGTTCTTCCGAATTCAATTTTGGAAGAGTTATTTGTGATAAAAATCTTTCTATCTCAACAACATCATTTTGTGATTCCGATTGATATAATTCAGAATAAAAAATTTTAAATGTTTCATTAATTTCTAAAGGTTTATAAGCGATTTTATTTGCACTTGTTCTAGTTGCATTTATCATTTTGGAAGCCTGCTCTGTTTTCAACTGCCAAGCAAGAATCTTGTGTGATCTTTCACCTAATTCATAATATCTCTGTTTAGTTCTCATAATTGCTTTTCCTGTTCAGTATGTCTGGAGCGTATTATATTGTAGCTTCTTATTGACAAGTTGTCTTCGTTTTTCTTCTGTCATATATCTTTGAGATTCTTTTTCTAATTTTGTAATCTCTTTTTCCAATTCATCTATTTCTACCATATATTCCTTCTTAATTTTAGAAGTATAACTTATTATCTGGCCCCTCAAATATGCTTTCATCGCTTCCCATAATATAAATTTATCTTCAACTGAATATCAGTTTGTATCCAAAAAAAATTGAATCTGTTTTTCCATAAAATCACAAAAATCTTGAAGTTTTAATAATATTGAATTAAATCTCCATCTGTAAATCAGTTCCTCCTTATCCATCATTATCATTGTCATTATCAAAGGAGAGTGATCTGACAATATTCTCGCTTTATATTCCATATTTTTCACTCTATCCTGAATATTTGTTGATAATAAAAAAAATCAATCCTTGAATAAGTTTTATGTCTATTTGAATAAAATGAATAATCTCTTTCTCTTGGATTAGTTCTCCTCCATATAACAATCAAATTTAAATCTTTCATCAATGATAAAGTTAGCTTTCCTACTTTTGATTTTGTAACAGCCTTAGTTGACCAATCTAGAACTGGGTCTAGACAAAAGTTAAAGTCTCCACGTATTAATATTTTATCATGTGTGTCAGCCAAATTCAAAAAAGCTTCTTGTATAAATTTTGCATCATTTTCATTTGGTGCATAAATATTCATAAGAATCCGTAATTCCGAAAAGATTTGACAATGTATAATCGCATATCTCCCTGCAGAATCAATTAGTACATTTTGTATTTTAATTGGTAAGGTTTTATTAACCAAAATTGCACCTCCCCTCGCCTTTGAATTAAATGAAGCTGCAATAACATTTCCAACCCAATCTCTCTTTAATTTCTGATGTTCTATCTCTATTAAATGTGTTTCCTGCAAAAAGGCTATATCTACTTTCATTTTCTTAATGTATGTTAAAATTCTTTTTCTGTTCACCAGTTCATTAAGCCCATTAACATCAAAACTTTAAAAATTCAGTAAATTAGTCATTATTTTTAACAAGGTTACTCCAGTCTATAACAATACATAATATCTCAGCTCTCATAGTACCTTGAGGAATCTCTTTAAAATTCTCCATAATGCTATGTGTCTCCACCCCACCCCCCCAGTCATCCAGGCAAAGAAAGAAAAATAGAAGAAAGATAGATAGTAAAGAAAAAGATAACAAAATACCCCCTAGTAGTGTTGTAATGAATAGAAACACAACATTACCCCCCTCCATTTTGCGGGTCATGGCAATCGCCATGATTACACATGTTAATCCCATAGCAATCGATCAGAAGCTCCCCCATAATGAAAAAAAGATATATGTAAGTGAAGAAAAAAAATTAATATCTCTACTCCCGATTAATATTCCTCAATTTTTTTAATCTTCCCCCATCATATAATTAAAATATATTTGTATATTTTTCTACCCTTAAATATCCATCAAATCCATTTCCTATCTCAGTCTTCACCTTTAATCCATTTCGCTTCCATAAATTCTTTGCTGCGTCTAGCGAATATTTGGAAGTATTTGTGCAAACTCCTCCGCTTTCCGATGATCAGTAAAAAATCTTCTTTCTTCGTCATCCAAAAAGATTATCAGTGTTGCTGGGTAGTGCAGTATAAGTTTATAACCCTTTTCCCATAAGACTTTTTCACTGGATTATGGATATTATCTTCCATCTTGTCCACTCTTTCAGCGGAGTCTCCCGTTATTTCTTTCAGCTTTTTAACTTTCTTATCTATTTTCTTCTGTTTTTTCACATCCTTATCAAGCGTAATCTTCATGTTTTTAATATCTGCTTTTATTACTTTTAATGCTTCTAATTCATACATTATTTGTACCAGGGCTTTTTTTATGTCTCCAGGAAGTCCTCCACTTTTAATTATTAATTATTATTATTATTATTCTTCTTCTTCTTCTTCTTCTTCTTCTTCTTCTTCTTCTTCTTCTTCTTCTTCTTCTTCTTCTTCTTCTTCTTCTTCTTCTTCTTCTTCTTCTTCTTCTTCTTCTTCTTCTTCTTCTTCTTCTTCTTCTTCTTCTTCTTCTTCTTCTTCTTCTTCTTCTTCTTCTTCTTCTTCTTCTTCTTCTTCTTCTTCTTTTTCCTCATTTGTATTGTCCAGAGAATCTGATTCTACTTCCGGTTCACTTTCACTTTCAGTTGCAGCTGGAACTTGTAGTTTTGTTTGCACCTGTTTGCGCTTGCCCGCTTCTTCACGCCTGTGCAGTTCCTGCTGCTTCTTCTTAGAGACTGTTGACGTTGCTGCAGTTTCCTGTTCTGCACCGCCGGAGGCGACGTGTACTTCATCGAGAAGAGATCCAACCTGAGTACGAGGTTCCGTCGTAGTGGTCCGCCCTTCTTCTTTCCCGACTCACGCTGTCTTCAAAGTAGTAGTTCTCTTCTGTTTCTGTTTAGGACACATATCTAAAGATAGTCCTGAGTTGTTTATAAGTAATTTTTAGAAAGTATTTATTAACTTTTCTTCACTTAAACATTATTTTACTAGTTTTTTACGGGAGAGCTGGATTTCCAAGTCTTGATCCTACGTTATCACGTGACGTCCCCCCCCAATTGGTTTATTGCTCATTGCAGAATGTCTCTCTGTGCTTCCTGCTCTCTCCCCCTTTTTCCAATCATGACTCCCCTTTCCTTGCCCCCTTCCCACTCTCAGATCACAACAGAGACCCAGGTTGATCATCACTCACAGACAGAATGTCAGAAAGCTTGTTTTTTGCAGCATCAGCAGCAGCTGTGGTACAGTGTGCTATATAAAATTACTACCCTAGCTATATACAGTGTACATATGTGCCTAAGACTTTTGCACAGCATTGCACAGTGTTAATTTGGTTTGTAATGTACTGAAGTGCTGCTGCATATGGTATTTATAGTTGTGTTTGTGTGCCTATGACAATGTACTTGAATTTGAAATTATGGTTCCTAGCCATATAACTTGCTTGCCATACCAAAACCTCATCCAGTTTCCCCTAGGATATGTCTCTGCACTGAACCTGACCTGGCCTCGATCCTGCAAAGCACATTTTCAGTTATGGAAGAGTTACAAATATACTTTTCTTGAAATGGCCATCAAACACAAACATTGATCGCACTTGTTATTCGAAGCAAATAACATCAAAAAGGAATTCCAGTAGATCCATAAAATACAGGTGATGAATTTCTTTGTCCACAAGCAGCATAAAACAATCAGTGATACTATGTTCACCCAAAGCAAGCCTGTCCTCATATACTGTATTACATTATTCTCCAAAAATACCACAGAGCTATGCTCTTTAATTTGAAGAAACCACAATCTATCCTGCTTTATTTATAATTCTTACATAATTTCCTTTCGAACATATTCATTCAGAATCACACATTCCATTCAGTCATGAATCAGGAAGGCACTCGGCTAAACCGTGAATAGTTCACAGCTGCAACATACTTATTCATCCAATGAGATTTGTTTCTGCCTCCTCCAAAGTAAGTTGTATCATTGCCATAGAATCCCTCCTATCTTCACATCACTATAAAGATACAACAGATGTTCTGGCAAACTGACTACTAAAATTAGATATGATCATTCCCATCCTTTTCCATGTTCTTCAATATTAAGTCTTTCTATCAAACAGCAAAGATGACTGTTGGAAATTAGCAGGGGCCTTCCTTAAATGCATACAGTATATTACAGTTCCCTTGAGATTATGTGAGTCCCAGTGTTTTCCCATCCTTGCAGAAATGAGAAGGCTATTGTGGCTTTGCCATGGGTGACGCTGGCAGGAAGAGGAGCCAATGCCAAAAAGACAAGTAAGTGTTCCTCATGAAGCTGGGAGGATTGGTGGTACTCCTGTAGAACCTGTAGGTGAAAATTTAGTTCTTCCCTTCCCCAACTTCACATTTCCCCATCGGTTCTAGATTCCTTTTATTCAAAGTTATTTTAGCAGTCACTTTCAATTCCAGCATTTCAGTTAATCAAACATCAAACTCTAAGCTTACCAATATTGAATCATATTTTATATATGAGTCACACTCTGTTTTAACTACACCATGTTATTAATCTTCCAGGATTTATCAGCATCTCAAAGTGATGAATAACAACAATCATACCTGACCTCATTAGCTTCATTCCAAGAAGTAAATTTGCTGGTGAAATAAATATTCACTGCCACTTTGTGCTGAACGATAAATTCCAACATATGCAATGCTCTCCCTAGTTTTTTTTTGAATCAGATGTTTAAATATTCCTGAATGTTACTTTGAGCTACTGATTTCCAGGCTGCTGAATTTTTAGAATGATTAAAATTTTACATTTAAAACATTTCACTTTTATTATGTTCTCCATAATATAACAATAATTTTCATTACTAGTCTTTACTTGCATTAAGCTAGCTTTCTCCCTGGATTCATGAAATTAATACTTGCTGAAACGAAGTGCATAAATCTAGTATTTTCAGCTTTCACAGAAAGAAAAATAATAAAAATGTTACCTTCATGTGGCAACAAACGTAAAAAGGCCACCAGTTTGATTGGACAGGTTCATTGAATCATTAAATAAACATTGCAATGAAATGATATTTAATTAAAGGACCTATATCATCCGACGTAAGAATTATAAGACAAAGTCACAGGATGGTGTCTGCTTTTAATCAATTCACCTTATCAAAGAACCTGGTTTTAATTAGATTATAGCTAAAAATTGCAACAATTTCTCTTTAAAAATGGTCTTATTTTCAATCAATTTCAGTATTTTTTATTTGTTTCCTAAATCTGTAATTGCAAATCCAAGAATTGATATATTATCCATCCTAAGAAATAACAAATAAAATTAATCACAAATTGTAAATTAACTATGAAGGCCAAAATTAACTGAAACTACAGTAGATTGAAAAGGATTTTGCACACTGGTGATTTGTTTTGCACATTAGCTGTTTGTTCATTCTATCGAGTGTGGTCATTCATTGATTCTATTGTGTACTGCGAATGCCCACAAGAAAATTCATCTCTGAGTTGGTGACATATATGTACTTTGATAATAAATTTACTTTGAACTTTGAAGTGATAATTCTGCTCTTTTTCTACTGTTCTAAGTCAGAGGAATTCTTGTGACCTGAATTTCCTTTCAAAAACTACGTGTTGGGAAGCTTTTACCTCCTTTATTCTCAGGTAGAGTCAGAGATTCAAACAGAACAGAATCAAGATCTTCAAACCACTGAGTCTGCGACAACCCATTTTCACAAGCCCATTTTTGTATTCTCCCCTCATTGCTATCAAATCTCTACAGACTCTACCATTTAATCATATGCTAAAAAAAACTTACAGTGGTCAAATTAATTATGAAAGTAATGGCCCTTTGGGGATATAGGAGGAAACCAGAACACCCAGAAGAAATCATGGGAGAATGTGCAAATTCCACATCAACAGCACCAAAGATCTGGATCAAACCTGTGAAGCTGAAGTTTTACTTGCTTCAATATACCACCATATTTGTGTAAAAAAACTGAAATTTTTAATTAAATGTAAGGTCTAATTTTTATTCTTATGTGGTCAATATTTTAAAAATGCCTTTAGAAAAAATGATATAATTTACGAAAATTTTTGTTGTAAATGTACTTTTTTTATTACTTCATATTATCTGTTCAGTAGTGTGTTTGAATAAAAGTCCAAATTCATTAGAACTATTGATCAACCTTTTATTTTGTGAAAAGCAGACTTCCCCCACTGCCATGTTGCACTCTGGAATGAGAAGCTCATATAACCTTCCAGGATATCCCTCCAAACGTTGCATCTCCTCCTAACACACCATAACAAACAAGGGGTGCAGCCATGCATATCAAAACGAGCAATGCACACAGTCTCTTAAATTCATCAGCATCAGGATATTAATGAAGTCTGCACCATTACAGAGTTTCACATTCACCTCACTGGAGGGAAATTTGAGGCCAATATGGAATGATAATAGGCACTCATGGATTTACCAGGAAATCCAAGGAGTCCTAACACTATAGAAAGAAAACAGGAGTAAGAACAGCTTATCAGTGTAAGAACTGCTGCTTCCATCTCTCAATCTCAGACTATTCGATTTAGATGGCCTCAGAGTTCAGATATACTTTTATACTCATCAAAAGCCTTCTGAATGTTTTCTGTGTTAATGCTCGGATATCATCATGTGCATTCCTTTCCATGGAGGTTCTCCTTACACGTGTCCATTCTATCTTCATCATTAGATTTAATTTCTGAAAATTTCTACCAGACAGCACCGCACAGAGAATACCAGCACTACACTAGACTTGAATAAACTACTGAAGGGCAATTCATGCTGAGTTTGGCAGGGATGCCACTTCTAATGAATGAATGAAGAATTACTGGAAAAGCTTAATTTAATGTACATAAATGTGCAGAACCAGCATCTGATTAGCATTAATCCCTGTTTGATGTCATGACATACCTACACTTCCAATTTCCTGCAAGTATTAACTGCAACTATTCTAATACCTTCACGAGTGCAGTAAATAATGTGATTCAAGCCTGATGTTTCTTGTATACGTTGAATAAAAATACCTCCTCTAGTACCCAGAATACTCAAATAACATGTGCTATTGATCCCAGTTTCATGCTTATCACGTCCTTCAGATTTGACCTCTGCTCAAATTTTCCTGACAGCCATTTATTGTAATTGGGTGCAACTGGAATTAACATTTTATAAGGCTTTACATTCAAATGTAAATATAAAAGACATCATACCCACAGAAAATGCAATTTTGATTGTGATACTTTGTTATATTGCAATTTTTACTCAGAACCTTTGAAAATAAAACATTTAGAGGGACATTGTCATCCTTGGATTTCTGCTTTTAAATTCAATGTTCATTTTTATTTATAACCAAATACTTTCCCTCTGTTTATTTTATATGCAAAAATTATAGCACAGAATTCATTTTGATTAATAGGAAGCGGGTTTTCAATTAAAATTACCGCACAGCAGCTGCAAGTTTATCTCAAAGCAATCCAATGACTTCTGGGCATAAGCACCACAGTCAGCCTCCAGGGAAGTTGAAATAACTGGTTGTCAGGGGGAAATGGATTATTTCTTAGCTTGATTTGTGAATGAGTCATTCATTGATAATCATCCTGTATGTTTTGCTGACAGAAACAAACTCTCCTCGCAGAGAGGCTGATTTACAAAATGCCTGTGTGAGTGTAGACTAGCAGCTCCATGTAAGAGAGATTGATTTGCAGTGCATTATACAATAACAACAGACAGCTGCTCAACCATGAACTGGACAACTAATAAAATAAAATTTGCTATAGGAGATGTCTGTGTTAGAAGGAAGAGTTGCACTCTGTCAGTGGTACATCAATGACCGATGAATGTTTTAACAAATACTACTTTCGAATTAGTGGTGACGATTCTCCCTTTTATATTTCAGAACCTGCAGTTAAAATACAGGTCATTCACTATTTAATACATAGGCAAATTGTGGTACTTCCATTTACGTCCAAATCTATTTACTTTTCAAGTTCAAGTTTATTGTTACCAGACTGTAGATATAAACAAAAAAATGAAACAACATTCCTCTGGATCATGGTGCACACACAAAACATACTGTTTCTCACACACAGCACATAAAACAAAATAATATCACAAGTAAGTTCATAAAATTGAATTGAAAGTGCGTATAGGGGAACAGGGAAACTGTAAGCAGTACCGTAACCAGCTTGCCTGTCCTAGTAATGAGGCCTCGGTGGTGGCGGGGTATTCATCAGTCTCGTAGCCCGAGGGCAGAAGATCACAGCTCTAATCCTGATGCTCCTGTACCTCCTTCCTGACAGTAGTAGGACAAAGAGATTGTGGGCCGAGTGGTAGGGATACTCAACAATGCCTCAGCCTCTCGGCATACAACACTCCCTGTAAATGTCACAAATTGGAGGGGGGGTGGGAGAGACCCCAGTGATCCTCTCAGCAGTTTTTACTGCCCTCTATAGGGTCTTGTGGTCTGATGCCTTGCAGCTTCTGTACCACACAATAATGCAGCCAGACAGGACGCTCTCAATGGTTCATCTATAGAAAGATGTTAGAATGGGGCGGGGAATCTTGCATACCTCAATCTCCTTCAGAAGTGTAGACACTGTTGACTAATGTGGAGTATTGTGGGTCCAGGTTAGACCAAGGAACTTTGTGCTCTCCACTCTCTCCATGACAGAGCCATTGATGTGCAATGGAGAGTGATCAACTTGTGCCTTCCTGAAGTCCACAATTATCTCTTTTGTCTTGTGCACATTCAGACTTTGGTTCTCTCACCATTTGACAAGGGCATACCTCCTCTCTGTATGTCAATTCATCATTATTGTTGATGAGGCCAGCCGCTGTTGTATCATTAACAAACTTGGTGACGTGGTTTGAACTGGATCTCACAGTAAAGTCGTGAGTCAGCAGTGTGAACGTCAGCGGGCTGAGCACATAGCCCTGGAGGGCACCAGTTCTCAATGTGATGGATTTTGAGACGCTGCTACAACTTGGACTGATGGGTTTTTCCATCAAGAAGTCTAAGGCCCAGTTACAAAGAGGGATGTTGAGTCCCAATGAGGATGGTTTACCCGCCTGCCTTAGAGAGACGATTATGTTCAATCTCAAGCTGAAGTTGATGGACAGCAACCTGACAATGCAGCATTATATTCCAGCTGTGTAAAGGACTAGGTTGATCAGACCCTAGCTATTCAGGTGTCTAGGAGATGTGGTAATAAGCAAACAAATGCAACGAAGTAGCTTAAGCCTAATTTATTATCATAAAGTGGAAAGCTCTAATAAACCACACAAAATACTATGTAGTAAGCCATAAAGATTTTGGGGCTCACGATTCTTAGTTACCACGTGATTGCTGCTGTTGTCAGGGGATCTCCAAATTCTTTTTTTTTTGTAATTTATTTTTTTATTGAAGTTATTGGAGCTAGTGATTTAAGCTCCCATTCTCAACGATAACGTCACTGGAAACCCAGGATCTCTGAATTCTGATCTACTTGTGAAACCACTCCAGCCCTTGGATGAAGCCCAATGAACCAGGGAAAGCAGCCCAATTAATATAAATTTCACAAGTGCAGAGAGACCCAGAAACAGACAAACTCTTTGTTCTTTTATCTCAACACAACTTGCCTTTCTTTTCCAAACACATCCTGTGTCCATTAATACAGTCCTCCTAAATCAATTAGACACTTTAATGGTCACTCCTCATTATCTCAAAGCACACAACATTACTTTGGACTTATAAAAGAATAATTAATATTACATATAAATGAATCCAAGAAAGTCTTAACAGTCATTCACATTTTACTGGTGCTTGAGACTAAGAAGGAATCCAGCTACAGACGTTAACAGACCTACAGGATTTCCCTTGTATAGACACTCTGCAAATGATACTCACTGACAAACACATAGACTTCACATGCTAAGAGTTCCAAAAGAGCTAAATTGTCATTTGACCTTCCAGACATTCATCCAATGTTTTAGAAAATGTACTATAGCAGAAAGTGGGACAGGACAGAGTGGAGGGCCAAGCCTATGGCATCATCAATGCACTAGTTTTGAGACAAATAAACTGATGGTTTATGTAGGTGAACTGTAGATGAAGTAAATACTTGTATAGGAATATGAAAGAATAGCCTTCTTAGTCATGAAACATGTATGGCTGCCTCACTGCAAATCATCTGTGCACTGATGATTTCTATAACATTATCCAGAATTTTGAGATGAAGCAACCTAATGAATAATAAAAACTGTATTTCTTTATACATAAGGCACATCATAAAAAATACCATTTGTGGATGTATGTTTGCAATTTTATTCATTTATTTTCACAAACTAGTTCATTGTGAAATGAGATATAAGAAAAATACAATGGAAATGTGAGAATGTCCTTAAGTATCTAAAGCTGAATTCGGAACATGTGCAATGAAGTTCAATCTTTAATTGCAACTTTATGCAAAATGATACATAAAGCTTGCATCCAGTGTACAGTTGTTGAACATTGGGCATTTGTGCCAGTATTATTAGTTCTGATCTTCAAGCAAAGCACAATCAAAAAGTGAGTAAAATAAAACGTAACAATCAAAAATTTAGATTAAGTGATGAGATGGTACATCGAAACTGAATATCCATGCTAAACCATTATGTGACTGATTTTCTATTGCTACAATGATTGAAACTGGGGCTGATCAAGTGTTGAGCAGAATGTGGTCATATGATTATCCTTTGTAGCTGACATGCTGGCCTAACATGTTTTGACAAATTTGCCAGAGCCATTTCTTCAACTCAGTTCTAATCAGAATCAGGTTTATTGTCACCAGCATGTGACGTGAAATTCGTTAACTTAGCAGCAGCAGTTCAATGGAATTCATAATCTAGCAGAGAAAAAAAATCAATCACGTATATTGAACAGATTTTAAAAAGGTGCAAAAACAGAAACACTGTATATTTTTTAAAATAGTGTAGTGTCCAAAGATTCAATGTCCATTTAAAATCAGATGGCAGAGGGGAAGAAGCTGTTCCTGCATTACTGAGTGTGTGCATTCAGGCTTCTGTACCTCCTACGTGATGGTAACAGTGAAAAAAGGGCATGCCCTGGGTGTTGAAGGTCCTTAATAATGGCTCCCTAAAGATGTCCTGGGTACTTTGTAGGCTAGTACCTAAGATGGAGCTGACTAGATCTACAACATTCTGCAGCTTTTTTCGGTCATGTGCAGTAATCCCTCCATACCAGACAGTGATGCAGCCTGTCGAAAGCTCTCCACGATATATCTATGGAAGTTTTTGAGTGTATTTGTTGACTTAACAAATCTCTTCATACTCCTAATGAAGTATAGTCACTGTCTTGCCTTCTTTATGACTGCCTCGATATGTTGGGACCAGGTTAGATCCTCAGAGATCTTGACACCCAGCAACTTGAAGCTGCTCACTCTCTCCACTTCTGATCCCTCTATGAGGACTGGTACATGTGTTCCGTCTTACCCTTCCGGAAGCCCATAATCAGCTCTTTTGTCTTACCAACATTGAGTGCCAGGTTGCTGCTACAGCACCATTCCACCGGTTGGCATATCTCACTCCTGTACGTCCTCTCCTCACCACCTGAGATTCTACCAATAATGTGGTATCATCAGCAAATTTATAGATGGTATTTGAGCTAAGCCTAGTGACACAGTCATGGGTATAGAGAGAGTAGAGCAGTGGGGTAAGCACACACCCCTGAGGTGTGCCAGTGCTGATCCGTCAGCGAGGAGGATATGTTATCACCAATCCACACAGATTGTGGTCTTCCAGTTAGGAAGTCGAGTATCCAATTGCAGAGGGAGGTACAGAGGCCCAGTTTCTGCAACTTCTTAATCAGGATAATACAGAAGTTAGCACTAGCTTAATAATCATAAAGGCATCAAAAGTGAGAGCATGTTAAAAGTTATCTGTAAAAAGAAATTATAAGATATTCTACTATTACATCAGTAATCCTTCTCTGCTATTTTTAATAAACATTACAAATTAGATAGCCCAACCATAGTCCAGCTTCCAAAGTTTTGGAAGTCAAGAGAGGAATTGTGTCACATAACATTATTGACAAGCTCCTCGTCCATCCATCTCATCTCTTGTCGCATTTGTGAAGAGTTGCAGGTCCCCTCAGTGCTAAACCCAGTAACTATGCTTTGAGTTCAAATACTAACTTATTATCAATATCTTGATGAATTTCCATAATCTGTCTCTTGGTGAGGGTATATATAATATAGAGAGAGAGAGAGAGAGAGAGAGAAAGATACGATAAAACTCACTGTTATCTTTAATGCATCACATGGCCTTTAGTTGATTGAAGAGAATTTGAAGATCAAAGCCTCAAACCTGGAACAAAACTCATGGTCTAACAAGCCACAGTGACCATTACCCTTCTATATGTCTCTGAGAGCTGGCCCATCTAGTATAACACTTCAGAGCACTGAAGAGAAAAACAGTCTCAGTCCTGTCCGCAAAATTCTCCAAATTTACTGGAAGGACAAAGAAATCAAAGTCTGACACCCTTCCCAGGCCAACAGTCGTAGTTACAGCCAATTGCCTACTTTGAAATGCTAGTCATTCCAATGCCCAGCACTGGGTTCTTGAAAAGGACATACTCCTCCAAAATCTAGCACAGAAAGGGATGACCAGGAAATGGTTCAAGTACATACTCCAACGCTCCTCGAAGAAATGCAATCTACTCATTACTTCCTGGGTATCTCAGCTCATGACTGCTCAAAGCAGAGAAGCAGCATTCAGGATGGCATTAAGTGGAAGGAACGCACCACTCACAAACTACTCATCCATCCATCCATCCATCCATCCCATCTCCTGCTGCATTTGTGGAAGAGTCTGTGGTTCCCTCAGACTCCTCATTACCCACCTCAGAACCAATGAAACCATGTAAACAGGCTCAGCTGTCTGCCATAAAGTCCAACAGTAGGATACAAATTTGTTACTTGTACAGCATTCTACCAGATTACCCCACAGCAGGAAGCAGTACAAATTAAACCCAGTGCACAGCTATCACAATTTTTAACAAACATTTCTGAACAAGATGTTATAATTATGGGTGAGTCCAATTTCCCAAATATTGAGTGGGAGAACCCAGTAGATTACCAGAAAGTGAATTCATTGAGTTAATAAATGATTGTTTCCGATCTACTGTGTTAATACTAATGCACCAACAAGATGGGAGATCTGTCTAGGTTTGATATTTTGTAACAATCAGGATAGAATTTTAAGTATGGAAGTTGTTGAGCCTTTAGGAACAAGTGATCATAACATGATTAGTCTCAGACTTTTTAGTGAGAGTATATCAGTAAACACCAAAGTCACTAAATTTTATTTCAGAAAGGCAAAGTTTCGCAGATGCAGCAAAGACTTCAGAAAGTAAACTGGAAGGAATTGCTTGACGTTGAGTCAGTTGAGGAACAAGGGGTCAAAGACAGTTATATAAGGAATGCAGAAAAAATGGTAAAAATATGAGAGCTCTAGTAAAAAGGGAAATTTGGATTGCCAAAAGGCAGGTTGAGAAAGATATTACTGATAATGTTAAGATTGACCCTAAGAGATTTTTTCATCAATAGTAAGAGAAAAGTCAAGGAGGAAGTTAAATGTATTAGGAATAATAGTGGAGTATTAAATTATCCAGAGAAGGACATAGCAGATAGTCTTAATGCATATTTTGTGAAGGTATTCACCTGCAAAAATGCTGGCAATATGCCAGTACGTGCAAAGAAAAGTAAGGTTGTTTTAAGTGACTCAGAGATCTTAGAAAGTGAGATCTGCTTCAGCTGAAAAGGCTGAAAGTTATTCACTCTCCAGGGCCAGATAACATATATGCAAGGGTACTTAAAGAGGAATGTGATATAGATGTATTTTTCAAAAGTCATAGAAGACTAGTGAATTCCCTAAAGACTGGAAATGGGCTGATATATACAAGAAGGATGACCTCGCTGACCCTGATAACTATAGACCAGTTATGTATTGTAGATAAGAAAATGGAAACAATAATAATGAATGAGAGGGGAAAGCAGCTAAAAAGAGGCATGTTAGCTCAAACCAGCATGAGTTAAGAAAAAGGAAATCATGTTTTACTAATATGCTGGAGATCAATGAAGAGGTAACTAAAATTTATAGTAAGAATAAAGCAGCTGATATCATTTACTTGGACTTTCAAAAGGCTTTTGACAAGTACCACATGAGATGTTCACAATCAAATTACAGGAAGTAGGGATTCAGGGTAGGTGTGCAAATGGGTACAGAATTGGCTCAAAAGCAGAAAATCTTTTAACCTAAGTAGACGTAGAATGAGGAGACATGATAGAAGTGTTCAAAATCATTAAGGTGAGAAGTGAAGTGGCTGCCAGCTGCTGCTTCAAAATTAATCCATCAACGAGGATGCAGGGCCATATGTGAGGACTGGTTAAGGGGACTGGTTCAGACTAACATCAGGAAGCATTTTTTTTTTTACACAGTGAGTTTGGATATGTGGAACAAACTACCTAGTTGTGTAGTTGAAAGTAGTACTTTAGAGACTTTCAAATCTAAATTCGATAGTTACGTCAACACACTATGTGACGAGGAATTGGGCGAGCTTTGCTGGGCCGAATGGCCTGTTCCTGACAAAAACTTTTGAATGCTCTGATGTTCTAAAGGATCAATTTTGTGATCTTGCTGTACAGTATACATCATATATTTGATTAACATCTGAAAAGGAAACAATGGGAAATAACACTTGCAACTAAAGTCAACAAATAAAGTTCATACATTTCAAGAATTTTTTGTTTATTCTTTCAAAGATGTGGACTTTGCAGGCTGAGCCAGCATTTTATCGCCTATTTCTGAATGGTCTTGAGATGATGATGGTGAGCTCCCTTCTTCAACTGTAGCAGCTCTTGAGATGTGGATATACCCTCAATGCTACGAGGGAGAGAGTTCTAAGATTTTGACCCAGTGCTGATGAAGGAACAGCAACCCATTTCCAAATTTGCTCCAAGGAAATCTTGTAGCATTATCCTGTGGCTGAGATGTTTGGCCTTTAACCATCACAATTATCTTCCTTTGTACGATTCCAACCCATGGAGGGCTCCCCTGATTCCCATTGACAGTTTAGCCACAGTTCCTTTATGCCATACTCAGTTAACTGCTGCCTTGATGTCACGGTTAGTTGCTGTCATTCATTAAATTAAACTGTAACATGGAAAGGTAAATATTGTCAACAAGAAATTCTCCAGATGCTGGAACTCCCAAGCAACACAAAAAAATGCAGGAGGAACTCAGCAGGTCAGGCAGCATCTGTGGAAATGAATAAGCAGTCAAAGCATCAAGTCACAACCCCTTCCTTTGGACTGGAAAGAAAGGGAGAAGAGGGGAAGGAGGCTAGCTGGAAGGTGAAGTCAGGTGGGTGGGAAAGGTAAAGGACTGGAGATGAAGGAATCTAATAGGAGAGGAGAGTGGACCATAGGAGAAAGAGAAAGAGGAGGGCACCCAGGGGGAAGTGATAGGCAGATGAGGTAAGTGGCCAGAGAGGGGAATAGATGAAGAAGGGTTTTTTTTTTACTGAAAGGAGAAATTAATTTTCATGCCATGAAGTTTGAGTCTACATAGGTATTGCTTCTCCAGCCTGAGGGTGGCCTCACCATGGCACAAGAGGAGGCCACAGATTAACATGTCAGAAGAGGAATGGGAATGGGAACCCTTTTTTACTGGGTGCCTTTGGAGATGCAGCTCGTTAGCCCCTTGCTAACAGCCATTGGACTCAGCAGTGAAAAAACCACCTTTCACAGACTCTGTGTCTGGGGTAGATATGACCTGGGTCCCATCAAACCCATGAGGTTGGGATGTCCCACTCACCCAAACTCCGACTTGTGTGAATGCTGTGTAACTTCCTGCTCCTATGCAATTGCCAATCAGCAAGAAATAACAGACCATACACTGCATACAATTATAAAGGATTTAAGAATGTTAACTTTACCAAAGAGTAACTAAAGAAAAAAAAAGAAACATAGAAGGGCCCATCATAATTAAATAGTCAAACGTGCACATAAGTTAGAGCTCATCTTGAAGTTGTCACTCGTTGGACCCACGGCTTGTGTGAAGGTACACACCACCTTCCAAATGTCGCTCGAAATCCATCTCAAACAAATGGGTTCTCCCACAGGAGTATTGGTCCCTCTCCTTGAAGCCATTCATCTGTACAACAGGGATCGCATCCTCAACAGCTTCCCTCCTGTCTTCTCCCAGCTCCTGCCATAAAGGCCTTGACCCACACCACTGTCCATCTCCACCCAGCAATTTCTAGAACCTTCTCCCAATTCCACCATCCTGATTAGCTGACACCACATTCCTAAGTTGAACAGTAAAGCCCCTTACCCTAGCTCGAACCCAAACTGGCTAAAAGCAGAACAGACTACTCTTACAGAACTGCGAAAATGAAATACCTACAGCACAGCAGTAAAAATCTTAACCGGGGCATTATTCACTTTTGGCGGATAAAGCAAAGGTGCTCAGCAAAGTGGTCCCCCAATTACGCCGGGTCTCACCAATACAGAGGAGGCTGCATTTTGGATGCGAAACACAATAGCCGGCCCCAGAACATCGCCAGGTGAAACTTTGCCTCACCTGGAAGGACTGCTTGGGTCCCCGAATGGAGGTGAGGAGGAGGAGAATGGGCAGGTGTAGCACTTTGGCCACTTGCAGGGATAAGTGCCAGAAGGAAGATTAGTGAGGAGGGATGAATGGACAAGGGAATCACAGAGGGAGCAATCACTGTGGAAAGCAGAGAGAGAAGGGGAAGGTAAAGATATGTTCAGATGGCAAAAATTGCAGAGAATGATCTGTTAGGTGTGGAGGTTCAAGTGGTGGTAGGTAAGGACAAGAGGACTCCTATCACTTTTAAGGCAGCAGGAAGATGGGGTGTCTGGAAAATGGAGGAGATGTGGGTGAGGGTAATATCAATGATGGAGGAAGGGAAAATCTGTTCATTGAAGAAGGAGGACATCTTGATGTTCTGGAAAGGAAAGCTGTGTCCTGGGAACAGATGCGGCAGAGATAAAGAAACTGAGAAAATTTTGAAGGAGGTGTATATGGTGACCAGGAATTGCAGACAATAAGTAGAGTCAACCAGGTTTGCAGCAAGGCAAGAGAACAAAGAACCAATCAGAAATGCTTAGGTAAGGAAGCTGTGAGGAGGCATCAAGATAAGCAGCCTTAGAAAAGATTGGTTCAGTGCAGGCCCTGCAAATAAATCGAATGGTGCTAACTCAGTGTAAGTAGCAATAAAGCAAACCTGAGGAAATAGAGCACCAAATCAGGTTTCATCTGGACAAAAGAATTAGATGATGTCAGCACACAGAGGCTTTCGATGGTCTCGGTTGGGTTTCTGATGAGCAATTCAAATACATCTACGCCAGTTCAGCCTTTATATCTTAACATTAAAGAAAGATGGGAAAAGAAAATTAAAAGCGCACACTCATAATGTGTCAGGAAATGGAGAATGGTGCAACAAGCACAAGATTTCTGATTATTTTACCTCCAAAAATTTTTATTAAAATGGATTTGTTGCAATAGTTAAATTTCTCATTCTGTTTATGGACCTGATGTCATCATGTTTTTGCTTTTAACTCACTTTCACTTTCATTCATCTTAACATATTTTGTTTCGATTGTCCGTCTACTTTGACCTGCCACTTCGAATGTCACTTTCCATCTTTCTTTCTGGGTGAGAGGAGGCGACTGGTATTGGGGCATGGCAGGAGAAGGAGCCATCGACAGCTCAAGGTCACGTTTGTGGTGGAGCTGCAAGGTTATCTGACCTTCAGTGTAGTACTCTAGTCATCCTCTTCCCTAGATACTTTTCCATTATCTCACCTCACTTGCCGATGTCCCTACCCATAATTTTGCCTCTTGTTTTACCCTTGCAACCACAGTCCTATCATGACATCATCATAATCTTAACTCTGTCCACTTCAAATAATAACCCACCTAACTTTTATGTCTTGACAATCTTTTGTTGTTCACCTCAATCCAGTCCTCTGTTCCACTTCACTGGCACCATCATCCAGTCATGAACAGGCAGGGAGAGACCAATAAGGTGCTTACCATCACTTAGCAATGGCCATTCTTATTTCCCTTCTCTTTTTCTTTTTTTCTCTTCTGACTGAATGTTTCTTTGTTTCAAAATCCACTTGTAATATTATGTTAAAATGGGGAGAAGCACTCTCTGTCTCTGACTTTTTCCCCTCAATCCCTTTGTCTCCAAGCTGGAAATTATAAATAGCAATTACCTTTGCTAAATATCATCAAAATTCAGATGGAAGACTAATAGATTTCAAAGTTCAACTATCATTTTAAAAATACAATATGCAAAGGTTATAAAACACTAAACAAAAAGTAGAACAGGAGAATAATAAGGAATTATTCTCTCATTCTCCTGTCATATACATATGCAACACAGCCATGCAGGTGCACACATACTCACACATACACACAAAATCACACTTTGAAAGAATTATGGAGAGAATATTTTACATGCATGTGATAAAATCTTGTGCAATCTATAAACATATTCTTTTTCATCCACCTCTCTGGCACTTTGCATAATATTCTGTGTTACTTTACAATTTATATGCATCTTTTCTCTGCTGAGAGACATTTAGAAAGCAGCTACATTCTTCATAATTGCTGTCCCTGGAAAAAGATTTGCTATTTTTGGAAAATTGATGATAGTGCATTAATCACAGATTAGAAAGGTCAATAAAACCACACAAATAACGAGTGACACTTGCAGATTAAGAATTCAGATCGCTTTTAGAAGTTATTGCAGATTTCAAAAAGACATTGCCTTATGGAGGTCATAATGTAGGTAATAATTGAGAAATTATATCACTTACCTGCATCCATTTATTCAGCTGAATGAGGTAGAATTTTGCTAGTTACTGACAGTGTTTGTACTTAAGTATTTATATTTAAGTGTTTGCACAACAGTATTTGTAAGTTTCAGAGCCAAGTCCTTCAGATTACCTAAGGGCTTGTTAATTTATTTGTATCCTAGCTATGAAGACTTTATACAATGTTATTAACAATTGAGAAAACAATAATGGAAAATGAATGATTTCCATATCTGAAAATATACAGAAGTGATATTAGGATGGAATTTATATTGAAAATACTGTGACTTTCTTCATTACAGCAAAGACAACATTTAACTGGAAACTGCTCCAGAACAACCTAAGGACTTTAAAGATGCTACTGTACATAAATACATCTTTTCTTAATTTATTTATATTAAATTCCCATCTTATTTGTCAGGAGGTGTCAACATAAAAATAGCAAAATGTTTCCATTGTTAGTGGAAACAGAATTTGATAGCAGTAAATTAATCTAAGAAATACAAAAACATTGCGCATAAAAATAATAGCCTGAAATTCAACGAGGTCAATGGTATTTTAAATTAACATCCAGAAAATTGTTATCACTCAAAAGTAATTTTCAGGTATTTACTTCCAAACTTCTCCATATTTCATGGATTTTTGGATTTCTTGCGACATAAAATATTGATTTCATGGATTTGTCATCACACCAAAGAAGATGAAGGAGAGATTCAATATGTTGAAAACCGTAAGATGTTTGAATAGAGTAAATAAAGGGAAATAAAGTATTAATTGGGTTAATAACGGAAGGACACAGTTTTAAATAATTAGAATTTTAAAAAAAGAAAGATGAAAATATTTATCTTACTCAATAGCTGTTCTGATATGAAATCTGTTGCTTAAAATATTGATAAAATGTACAAAGCAAAATGATCATTTGATTTTAAAAACACACATGTTCATGGCCATTGGTGGTTCTAACTAACAAAAGAAGAGAACAACCTGAATATAATAGCCTTAATACTGTAATATAAAGCTATGATCTTTGGATTTGATATTTTAAAGACAAACTAATAATTACAGAAACAAAAATAGCATTCATTTATAGACAAGAGATGCTGGAAAACTTGAACAAAATGCTGGAGGAACTCCGGTCAGTTAGCATCTACAGAGTGGAAACAAAATGTTTCAGGGCATTTCTCATGTCAGGAAGACCATTGAAGTATGATTTATGGCAACAAGTAGAGTTGCATCAGTCCTCTAATGAAGCAATGGTTGTAGAGCAACATCCAAGAACACCAAGAGAAAGGTAATGAATATTATCATTGTCTTCAGTCAGGGTGTAGAATCACCAAGAAATCCAAGGTCACTACCACCAGCAATTCTAGTTCCTTGTGACCTCATTGACACTGAACAGACTTTGTTTTTTGTTTGGAAGCTTGTGCTGTATTTGTGTGGATTGGAAAAGCAGTTGCCCCACAAGTGCAGTAAGGGAGAGCAGAACTTTAGCTTGTTTCTCTCCTGGCTACAGTTCTATTGACCACGAGATCTTTCCTGCCCATTAACTTCCATCGAAAAATGCTCATTTAAGTAGCAGTTCTGAAAAATTCACCCCATATGTTCTCTTTTTCTTCCAAAACCCATTTAGAATAGGAGCAAATGAAATCTTGCATTAGATTGTATTGCTCAGGGAAATGAAACTGCTCAGAATTCTCTATCAGCAGTATAGACTCAATGGATGGAATAGCTCCTTTCTAAATCTTAAGGTTTCATAGCATGTTATCTTTATTCACCATTACCTCCCTAATTCTGAATTCTGTACCAATGATTTTTGCAAGATAAGGTTGGGAGGATTTATTTAATTTAGCTAGTTTTAAGTGAAAACAGGTGGGCCAGGGATGACAACAGGACCAGACAAAATGCAAGTTCTTCTTAATCTTCGCTACTTCCCAATGATAGCTGACTCATCCTGACCTCAGTCAGTAAAGGGACAGTAAAGTTATTTAGAGTGGTATGGTCAGTACAGACCTCCGACACTCTGCCAGTGTTTCAATTGAATAACAATTGTAGAGGTATGCATGTTCAATAATTTAGAATGCTTATTAACCGTTCTAATATCTGAAATACTGCACCGACATATTCATGGTACTTGAGATGTGCTGCAGTTCTGGTGATGTAATCATTGAGAATAGCAGTTTAAGTCACTAGCTCCTCCGGAAAAACGCGTATTAAGCCCCGTTAACCCGTCAAATATAATACTTTTTGAAAAATACTTGAACTGAAAAGAGAGGCAAGAATGGGGAAAAAGAATGGAAATTAAAAAAGCGACACTGCAGCGAGCGGCTCTCCTGCCCAACCGCGTGCTAGCAAGGCAGACGCTGGGCCTCGTCCAGTCGAAGTGGCGAATATCTTCGAAATCCTGAAAGAAATAATGAAGATCCAGAAAGATATAAAGCAGCAGCTCCATGATATTAAGTCAGAGCTCGCCAGCATCAATCAAAAAATAGCGGTGGCAGAGACTCGAATTGAGAAGGTGGAAGATCACGTTCAAAACGTAGAACGGATACTGAGTAAGACAATAAAAATATTAAATCAGCAAGAAGGCAAACTGCTTGACCTGGAGGGAAGATCACGGCAGAAAAATACCAGAATCTACAACGTTCCTGAAGGAGCAGGGGGCTCGTCTATGATGGAGTTTGTCAGAAAGTTACTGCGGGACGAGCTGGATCTTCCAACAGCTATGAAGCTGGAAGTCGAAAGAGCCCACCATGCATTAGTCCCGACCCAGGATAGAAAGCCACGTCCAATAATAATTAAATTCCTTCGGTACAGCATCAAGGTGGAGATTCTAAGAAAGGCCTGGGGTAAGAAGAGAGTGTTTTTTGATGATAAATTAATATATTTCGACCAAGATTACACCCCCCCCACGGTCCTCCAGAAATGCAAAGAATACTCCTAAGCAAAGCAAGTACAAAAGCAAAATGAGATTAGATTTCAAACTCTATACCCTGCTAAACTTCGAGAGTTTTATGACAACGGGACGCGGTTGTACCAGACAGTGGAAGAGGCAACTACAGACAAGAAAGCCAGAAGGTTGCCCGTCAGCATGACCAAAATGAAGGAAAGCCTGGCTGAGGAGTTATCCCGCTCTGCTTGGGAAATAGTGTGAGAAACGAGAAGGCAGGAGATGGGAGGAGGCTGAGAGAAATATATCAGGGAGAGACCAGGAGTTTCCCAAAGACAGTCCTCACCCCCTTCAGAAGAGCCATAAGGTTTGGCTAACTTTAAAAATGTTGAGAAGCCAAATGGAAGCAAAAGTAGACAGTGATATACCTATCTCGAGAAATACTTATTATAATGTGGATTTTATATTACTTAGTTGTAATTCTTTATTCACTCACTTACTCCTTTTTCCCCACCAAAATGAGAATATATATATATATGTGTGTATGTATGTAATGTGTGTGTGTGTGTATGTATGTATGTATGTATATATATATATCTTTTCTGTGTAATGGATTTGTTCACTGACTTTTATGAATACTGCAATGAGGGCCCTCAACTCACAAGTAGGAGGGGTTATCCCCCACAGCTAGACATTTCCTCTAGCTCAATGCAGGGTCATCTACTAGAGACCTCAGCCTTGGAATCACACATTCGTTGCCATTTTTGTTATTATTTGCGTTTCTTGGTTCTTATTTGTTCAGGGAGTAGATCGATTAAGTATTATTCTGATTTCAATGATACATTGACAGATAAATACAGAGGGCTCAGGACAAGGTAAAATTCATTTCTTTTAATGTCAATGGGCTATTAAATCCAATCAAACATAAGAGAATTTTATCCAAAAGGAAAAAAGAACAAGCCCATGTAGTATATTTACAGGAAACTCATTTAAGTGATAATGAGCATAAAAAACTAAAGAGAATGGGCTTCACTAATCTGTTTTTTCTCCTCAGATAAATCAAGACATAGGAGAGGAGTTGCTATTCTTATCTCAAGGAAGCTAAATTTTGAAAAAGTATTTGAAATAGGAGATAAAGAGGGCAGATATATTCTGGTAAAGGGGAATATAGACAGCAATTCAGTTACTCTATTGAATATATACGCACCCCCAGCAAGTGATATTGGTTTCTTTCAGAAAATTACTGATATTATGGTAACGGAAACAGAAGGTCTCCTGATATGTGGGGGAGACTTAAATTTACAATTACAACCAAACTTAGACTCTTCTAATAGAAAAACCTATGAAACTAAATCTTTACATAAAGGAAGTTAATACACTTTTTGAGGATGTTTGTTTAATTGATATATGGAGGGACCCTTCCCCCTGACAGAAGGGATTACAATCACTATTCTGATCCCCATTCTGTATATACAAGAATAGACTATTTCATAACATTTGGAAAAGACAAAGACAAAATAAACACCTGTGGAATTGGGACAATAGATGTAAGTGACCATGCACCTATATATTTATCTGTTGATTTTGACCTACAACCAAAGAATACTATTTGGAAACTAAATTCAAGCCTGCTCAATGATCCATACTTTAAGGAACAAATTAAAAAAGAAATTGGTTTCTACTTAGAATTTAATGATAATGGAGAGGCTTCACCTCCCATTTTCTGAGATATTCGGAAGTGGGTCTTAAGAGGGAAAATTATAGTGATATCTTCATATAAGAAAAAAAATAAGGAATAAAACATTAGAGGAATTACAAAATAGGCTGAAGGAACTAGAGAAAAAACAAATTGAATTTGGCACAGGATACATTAGGGGAAATTAAAAGAATTAGGAAAGAAATAAAGAATTTGGCTACTCACGAAATCAGGAAAGACTTAATGTTTCTGAAACAGGGACATTATGAAAGTGGATCGAAATCTATGAAAATACTGGCTTGGAAACTAAAAAAAGAGATAGCAGAAAATACAATTCATAGAATTAGGGACCCAAGAATGAAAATGATAAAAAAAAATAAGCTAAGTGAAATTCAAGAAGCTTTTGAAGTGTTTTACAAAACTCTATATCCCAAAGTTCCAGGGGGAAGCATAACCCAAATTGACACCTTCTTGAATTCTCTAGAGTTACCCACTTTAAACGAAGAACAAAATAGAACGATGACTGCTGACATAACTGAAGTTGAATTAAAAGCTGCAATTAGTAGGCAAGTAGGCAATTAAGCAAGTCACCAGGATCAGATGGGTATATGGCAGAGTGGTACAAAGAATTTAAAAATGAGTGAATTCCTGGTTTACTCCCCACACTGAACTGGGCTCTAAAAAAGGCACAAATGCCACCCAGTTGGAAGGAAGCGATAATCTCAGCTATACCGAAAGAAGGCAAGGATAAAATGGAACGTGGGTCATTTAGACCAATATCTGTTCTTTTTGTAGATTATAGGTTGCGAGGTTTTCGTCTATGGCTGATAAACCACGAGCGGTGATTGTTCGCCTTCATTATCCTCGTGAGAAAGAGCTTTTAATTCGATTAGCTCGTGAAAAAGGTATGATTCCCTACAAAAACTTTCAATTTCGAATTGTTGAGGATTATTCTTATGAAGTAATGAAAGCCAGAATCGCTTTTAAACCAGTGATGGCAGAGATTCACTCGATTGGACTTAGACAAGCTTTAATGTATCCAGCGAAGCTTAGAATTGTGTTGGACGACAACAGTCAACGATTTTTCAACACTCCGGAAGAAGCGAAGAAATTTGTTGAAGAATTTCGATCTTCTACTGCAACTTGAACTATGTGTTATGTGGAAGATTTTTTGGAGAGAGGATATTTTTCTATTTTAAGTTTTAACCTATGAAGCTGGGTTATAACTTTTTATTTTTTGATCTATGGGTCCGGTTTTTTTTTACTAGCATCATTGTTTATAGATGTTCTTTTTAATTTTGATAATATCCTTTTTTCTTTCTGTTTTGGTTATATACGTTTATATTTTGCAATAATGATTTACCTTTTTTTTTAAGATGTCGTTTCTTTTTCCCGTAAGATTCTGTTTTTTACAAGTATTTATCTGTTTGCCTGTATTCAGATATGGGACGAATGTTTTGGATTTTTGGTTTTTTTTCTATATATATGTTGTACTGTTTATTATATCCTTTTTTTAAAATGTTATTTTGTCTTTTAACAGATCGCTGAACTCACATTTGTATTTAATAATATGGCTTTTTCAAAATGGTGTTTCTTCTTCCCATAAGTCTTTGCTTTTGAAACGTCATCTTGTATTTGAATATGGGGTTTTTTTTTAAAGGTATATTACACTTTTAAATTTTGATGTTTATACTTTTTTTTATTAATGATTGTTGTATTATATTAGTTTTCTTTTATTCTGATTGATATATATATTTTTTTTTGCAACTCTATATCTTAATTTGGGTGTTATATAGTTTTCTTTTAATCTTTTTTTTATAGAGCTGCCATCTTGAAATGGGGGTAATATTAGTATTAGTTTATGCGCCTGCCGCTTGGCTTTTTTTCGAAGAGTGGGGGGAGGGGGTAGGGATCTTTTTTCACGCTTTTGCTTTTTATTTTTTTGCTTTTAGTTTATGGGCCGACTTTAAACTGCTAATATTGTTGAGGTGTCATGTTCTCCGGTTGCTCCTGAATCAATTTTCCTCCTTCCTGAATTGTGGGTTATGTGTCTTTCTAACCTTTTATGATATACACAATTAATATTGGTATGATGGATAGATCTGTTAACTTTATCTCCTGGAATACTAATGGTTTAAATCATCCGATTAAACGTAAAAAAATATTTAAAGTATTCCATAGACTGAATGCTAATATTATCTTTGCACAGGAGACCCATATCAGGAGGGAGGATAATCAACGTTTTTTTAGGTTCTGGAAGGGTCAACAATTTCATTCGAATTGTACCGCTAAAATTAGGGGTGTGTCTATTTTTATAGATCCCTCAATATCGTTTACCCATCATGAAATTATTTCTGACCTACAGGGTAGATTTTTGTTGATAACTGGCTTACTCTTCCATCGGAAAGTTGTTCTAGTTAATATTTATGCTCCAAATTTTGACTGCCCTGAATTTTTTAAACATTTATTTACTTCCCTTCCTAATCTGAATGAATATATGTTGATAATGGGTGGAGATTTTAATTGTTGTTTGAATCCTTCGATGGATAGATCTAAACCTATTCGTACTCTTCCGAATAGATCAGCCCTACTTATTAATTCATTTATGGTTGACTCGGGAATTACAGAAATATGGCGGTTTTTGAACCCTAAAGATAAAGAATTTTCATTTTTTTCACATGTATATCATAGCTATTCTAGAATTGACTATTTTCTTATTGATCATCGGTTATTAACGGATGTTATTGATTGTAAATATGACTCTATTACTATTTCGGATCATGCACCTTTGAAGTTATCTATTAAGATTTCGGACTATTCCAATAATACCAGATCTTGGAGACTTAACGCTATTTTGCTTCAAGACCCAGAATTTATTACTTATATAAAACAGCAAATTGACTTGTTCTTTTCTACAAACTGTACTGAAGAAATCGACAGAGGAATACTTTGGGACTCTTTTAAGGCTTTTATTCGTGGTCAAATTATCTCATACTCTGTTGGTAAAAGAAAACAAAGATATTTAGATATTGCTTTATTGGTGGATAAAATCAAGGAAATTGATAAGATTTATTCTGTGACTCCTACCAAAGAACTTTATAAGAAGAGAGTTGAGCTTCAAATGGAACATAGTTTACTATTATCTTCTTCAATTGAAAATCAATTAATTAGGACCAGGGCTCAATTTTATATTCATAGTGACCGTACTGGTAAACTGTTAGCTAATCAATTAAAGGCTATCTCGACTAAGCGACAAATTATTAAAATTCGCAAATCAGACGGTAATTTAACTACTGATCATAAAGAAATTAATAATACCTTTCAAGATTTTTATAAATCTTTATATCATTCAGAATTTGATGGTGACCAGTCCATGATAGATAATTTTTTTAACAATTTGAATATTCCTAAACTGACTGATGAAGACCATAGCCTGTTAGATGCTCCTATTTCTATGGTGGAAATAGGAGAGGCTATCTCATCAATGAATTCAGGGAAAGCTCCTGGTCCTGATGGTTATATAGTAGAATTTTTTAAAACTTTTTCTTCTTTGCTTTCTCCTTGGTTATGTGAAATTTTTAATGATGCGTTTGCTAAGAAGAGATTACCTCAATCTTTTTATGAAGCTAATATTTCTCTAATTCTTAAAAAAGATAAAGATCCTACTTTATGTACATCTTATCGCCCTATATCACTTTTAAATGTAGATTCTAAGATTCTTACAAAAATTTTAGCTATTAGATTAGAAAAAGTACTATCTCAGATTATTTCAGAAGATCAAACTGGTTTTATGAGGAATCGGTATTCCTTTTTTAATGTTAGAAAATTGATTAATATAATTCATACTTCACCACCCACAATCCCAGAATGTGTTATTTCATTAGATGCTGAAAAAGCCTTTGATAGAGTTGAATGGATATATTTATTTAATACATTGAGAAATTTTAATTTTAGTCCTAACTTTATATCATGGATTAAATTAATATATCATAAACCTGTCGCTTCTGTTTTTACAAATAACTACAGATCTTCTTTTTTTCAATTATCTCGTGGTACGAGACAAGGCTGTCCCTTAAGTCCTTTATTATTTAATATTGCATTAGAACCTTTAGCAATTGCTATTCGTGAATCTCCTAATATTTTTGGTATTACCCGTAATGAGAAGTTATACAAATTATCTCTTTATGCTGATGATTTGTTGTTATATATTTCTGACCCTGATAGGTCTATTCCTGCTATTTTATCCTTGTTGGTTCAATTTGGTACTTTTTCTGGTTATAAACTAAATTTAGATAAGAGTGAATTATTTCCTTTAAATGCACAAACTTTATTGAGTGATAGGATACCATTTAAAGTTGTTATTGATAACTTTACCTATCTAGGTATAAAAATTACCAAGAAATATAAAGATTTATTTAGACTGAATTTTTTACCTATGCTTCATCAAATTCATCAACTTACTACAAGATGGTCTCCTTTGTTTTTATCATTAATTGGTCGGATTAATGCTGTTAAAATGATGATTTTACCGAAATTTTTATACTTATTTCAAGCCCTACCAGTTTTTATTCCTAAATCTTTTTTTGATAGCATTGATTCAAAAATTTCCTCATTTGTGTGGCAAAATAAAAACCCTAGGTTAAGTAAAAAGCAATTACAAAAATCAAAAAAAGATGGTGGTTTAGCTTTACCCAATTTTAGATTTTATTATTGGGCAAATAATATTCGTAATTTATTGTATTGGAAACTAGATTTGGATTCACCACTGTGCCCACAGTGGGTAAATTTGGAATGTAATGAGGTAAAGGGATATTCTCTATTCTCTGTTCTTGGTTCTTGTCTTCCTGCGGATTTAGTTAAATTTAATAAACAAATATTTAATCCTGTTATTAAACATACATTACGAATTTGGTTTCAATTTCATAAGTTTTTTAGTTTGAAAAACTTTGTTCTTGATAGCCCTATCTTATTTAATTTCTTTTTCAAACCTTCCTGGACAGATCAAGCTTTTAACATATGGAAAAGGAAAGGTATAAAATGTTTTCGTGATCTTTTTTTTGAAGATACTTTGATGTCATTTGATCAACTTTCCAACAAATTTGAATTACCTAAATCTAATTTTTTCAGATATTTACAAATTAGAAATTTCTTGCATAAAGTTTTACCATCTTTTCCTAATTCAACTTTGGTGGACATTACAGATTTGATCTTTACCTTAAATCCTTGTCAAAAGGGATTAGTAGCTTTTATTTATAATATGATTATGAAGATACAACCAGAAATATCAGTTAGAATTAAACAAGAATGGGAAAAAGAACTTCAATATAACATATCAACAGATAAATGGGGAAAAATTTTGCAGATGGTTAATTCTTCTTCTATATGTGCTAAACATGCTTTAATACAATTTAAAATTGTACATAGAGCTCATATGTCTAAAGATAAACTTGCTCGATTCTATTCTCATATTAACCCTCAATGTGACAGATGTCATTCAGAAGTGGCCTCATTGACCCATATGTTCTGGTCATGTCCCACTTTACATAATTATTGGAAGGACATATTTACTACTATTTCCTCAATTTGGAATATAGATTTACAACCTCATTCTATTACTGCAATTTTTGGCATACCAAATGAAGATGGTAATCAGTTTTCTCCTTCAATCAGACGAATGATTGCTTTTGTAACATTAATGGCCAGAAGGTCTATATTACAAAATTGGAAAGAAGTAAATCCTCCTACCACATTTCAATGGCTTTCTCAAACTATTTCTTATCTGAGCTTGGAAAAAATTAGAAGCACTATCTTTGACTCATCAATTAAATTTGAAGAAACTTGGAGACCGTTTATTAGACATTTTCATATGAATTAATTTGGCCTTTTCCAGACCTTTTCTCTGCTTATTCATGTTCAGGTATGGAGTTCTGGAGTTCTTTGACACTATCATATACTTGTAAACTGTTATTATTGCCCAGGTTAGTTTAGTTTAGTGTTTTTTTATATATTTTTTTTCACATATTTTCAATATATTTTTTTCTTTTTTAATGGTTATTTTTGGTTTTTTTTCATATAATCATGTGGACTTGATTGATTAAGGTATTCTCTTCTGTTGATGTTTAGTAGGATATTGTTATCTTATTATCAATGTGATTTCAAGTCTATTGTATTCACAACTTACTTATTACTATGTTATTTTTTTTGTGTATATATGAAAATCAATAAAAAGATTGAAAAAGAAAAAAGAGATTATAGGTTACTTACCTCCATCATGGCCAAACGATTAGAGTAGTTTCTACCTATACTGATACATAACGATCAGACAGGTTTTATACGACAACGCCAAACACAAGACAATATACAAAGGGCACTTCACATTATGGATCATATACAAAAAAATAAAATCAAAGCAATAGTGATAAGCATGGACGCTGAAAAAGTATTTGATTCAGTTAATTGTAATTTTCTCTACAGAGTTTTACATAGATTTCATTTCCAAGACACAATTATTAAAACTATACAGATGCTATATGACAATCATACTGCTAGGATTAAAAGAAAGGGGCACGAGACAGGGTTGTGCATGGTCACCGCTCGTCTTCACGTTATATCTGGAACCATTACCTCAATACATCAGACAAAATGAGGATATCAGGGGAATTACTATTAAAGGGGCAGAGCATAAATTGGCTTGTTATGCGGATGACATTTTGATCTATCTAAGGCAACCAACATACTCTTTACCTAAATTGATGCAATCTTTTGAACTATATGGTCAATTATTAGGATACAAGATCAACATAGATAAAACACAATTACTTTCATATTACTATAGCCCACCAAGAGAAATTGAAAGTCGATACCCCTGGGCATGGCACACAGAGTCTTTAAAATATTTGGGCATCGTTATGTCAAAAGATTTGGCAAAACTATCAGAATGAAATTATCAGCCTTTATATAAAAAAATTAAGGAAGACGTGGCAAGATGGAACTTGATTCCTTTTTTCAGTCTCAGTTCAAGGATTGAGTCTATTAAAATGAATATACTGCCCAGGCTGTTACATCTCTTTCAGACCCTACCAATAAAGATTAATCAAAATCAATTCAATGAATGGAACAAGATGCTATCAAGGTATATTTGGCAGGGTAAAAGGCCTAGAGTTTGTCTCAAAACTTTGCAATTAGCAAAGGAAAAGGGGGGATTGGGCCTACATTCTTATAGATTATTATTTTGCAGCACAGTTGAGAGCTGTGATATGTTGGTGCAACCCATCATATGACACTCAATGGAAAAACATTGAGGAGTGGGTACTTCCCATCCCCATACAAGCAATTGCGGCTGATAACAACCTGCAAAGGTACATAAATACTATTGATAACCCATGGGTAAAAATGACTCTTAAAATATGGAAAACTACTATAAAATAATATAATCTAGAGGGAGATATTGCAAATCTTAAATGGTGTGCATATGACTCAGATTTTACACCAAATAAACTGGATGCTAGATTTAAGGACTGGAGAGCTAAAGGAATAACAGTTCTTTGCAACATAATGAAAGAAGGAACACGGTTCAGTTTTGAAATGCTTAAAGAGAAACACTAATTAGAAAAACAAGATTTTTATCAGTATTTACAGGTGCGACAATATGTTAATAAGACGCTTAAAAATGTAACCAAGGCAAATACATGCTTGATAGAGCTCTTTAGAAAAGCATATAATTCAGATAATGGTAGTAGAATCATTTCAAGCATGTATAAGGGGATGTCAAATCTTAAAACACATTCGACGTCATACATTAAAACAAAATGGGAGAAGGAAGGAGGGATAATTATATCTGAGGAAGAATGGACAACAATATGGAGATATCAATGGAAGTGTACCAGTTCACAGAAATGGAGGGAGCTTGGATGGAAAAACTTGATATTTTATTATACCCTCTCAGAAATCCCATTATGATAGTAACCTCCCTGTTTGCTGGAGACATTGTGGAAATCAAAATGCAAACCATTACCATATTTTTTGGGACTGCTCTGTTATCAAAGACTATTGGAGGGGGATACACAATGCCCTACAAGACATCTTTAAATGTGAAATACCCTTTGAGAGTAAGACCATATATTCTGGATATATACCTCAAGAATGGTTGAAAAGAGATAAATATTTAATGAATATACTGTTGATGGCTGGTAAAAAGACTCTTACTAGGAAATGGTTATCACAGGAGAGCCCAACTTTAAATACATGGATGGAAATTACAACGGACATTTACAAAATGGAGAAAATCTGTTAATCATAAGCTGGAACAATTTGATTCATACTGGGAAAAATGGTTTAACTACATAATGCCTTATAGGCCTGGTTTTATTCTCACAAATCAATGTTGTAAAAAAAAAAGATCAATCACTCCCTACTTGTACATAGTTCTTTCCTTTTGCTTGTTTTTTCTTTCCACTCTTTTCTATAAGAGTATACCCCGGATAAATACTTTGTGAAGATTTGTGATATATATGATTATATGATATATATGTACAATGTCTGAAATACATCTTATGGAAATGTTTGTTTGATAAACTTCAATAAAAAATAAATTACAAAAAAAAATAAGATATGCTGCAACTGGGAAGGTTTCCTGTAGCAGTTTTCAGTTCTGACACAGATCTGAATGTATTTCCTAATCTCATTCTGGGGCCTCTACAGAAAAAGATCATTCACAATTCCTCTCCGCTAATCCAAACATCAACAAAGAGCGGTTACCTAGCCATATTTTGTAAAATCTGGTAACCTATGCTCCATATATTGATTCACAAAAGACACCAAAAATATTAGTAAAATGGACCCGTTGTGCAAAATAAGGCATGAACAAAGTGGAGGTACATCAATAAACGCTTTCATAACTTTATTGCCCTAGTTAAATTAGGGTTATAAAATTCAAACTAAAATACATCACCAGGGAAACGGTACTCACATAGACAGCATTCTGCACTAATTCGTTATTTTAAAAATTGCTCTTCTATTTTAAATAAAGCTACTTTAGATTCATTGATTGAAATTTCCGAAGGCATAACAAAAGAAAATTACAAATTTGCAAATTCAGAATCAGATCAGTATTATTATTATATAGATTGTGAAATTTGTTGTTTTGCATCAAACATAAACATTACTACAGGTTACAATTATAAAGAGTGCAAAAGAGGAATAAAGGTGCAGTTTTCACGGGTTCACTGACCATTCAGAAATTTAATGGCAAAGGGGAAGATACTGTTCCTAAAGCATTGAACTTAGTTCATTAGGTTCCTCTGCTTTCTCCCTTGTGGTGGTAATGTGAAGCGAGTGTGAACCAGATGGTGAGGGACTTTAATGATCAATATTGCCATCTTGCGGCATCACCTCTTAATGATCTCCTGAACGACGGGGATTATGCATCTGATCGACCTGGCTGATTCTATAACCCTTTGCAGTCTCTTGTGACCCTTTGCATGGGAGCCTCCGTACCAGACAGAATGCTCTCCACCATACATCTGTAGAAATTTACAAGAGTCTTTGGTAACATACCAAATATCCTCAAACTGCCTATGAAGTAGAGCCTTCATGCCTTCTTCATAAATGCAACAATTTGTTGGGTTAGGGTAAATCCTCTGAGATGTTGATGTCCAGGAACTTGAACCTGCTCAACGTCTCCACAGCTGACCCTCAATGATGACTAGTATGAGTTCATCTGACATGTCTAACCTAAAATCTACAGTCAGTTCATTGATTTTGCTGACATTGAGCACGAAGTTGTTGTGGCAACACCACTCAACCAGGTGATCTACTGTATCTCACTACTGTATGCCTCCATGCTGCTCCTAAGATTCTGTCATCATCAAAGGTGCATTTATAGATGGTGTGCTTACCTCAAAGTTATGAGTGTAAGGAGTAGAGCAGTGGGCCAAGCAGGCATCCTTCAGATGCACCTGTGTTGATTGTCAGTGAAGAGAAGGTGTTATTAGCAATGCACACTGATTGTCAATGTACCATGGAAGTAACTTTCAGATCTCATTACAATAGTCTAATGTGTTCTGTTTCATAAAGGAGCATCAATATAGGAAATTACCAGATGGTCTAATTCTGAGCCCTTATCTGCTCATCTCTGGTTTCTGAGTCTTTTGATGATGTTTAGCTCAAATATAAAACTTGCAATAACCTTTAAAATTTCCTTGAGTATGAATAATACCAACAAGCAATAATTTCTACATCTGACTGAGGCATTTCCTGTTTGGGATGAGAGCCATCGTTGTTGCTTTCTATGTACTGTTAAAATGACATGAGATACTGGCACCAATATGAACCAAAGTGTAGTTAAAGAAAGATTCAACACAAGTACAATATATATTCACACATACCCTATCAGACCTGTACACCCATTTTATGACTGGATTGTATAATGTGAACTTGATTGGTGTAAACCTGGGGAAATCATATTGAAAATGTAATGCATCAAGAAAGCTACTGTTAATTTAACTAACTTCAAAATCATAGTCACGTTTGCATCTTTTCAAACTACTACGAAGAAATTAAAGAGTAACAGAAAAAATTAGGCATTCTTATATAATAGATGTCCCTGTATTTTTCAGCTAGATTAAGTGCAGCCCTTGGCTAGTTGGTACCTTTCTCAACTCAGAGTCAGAAAAATGGAAACTTGTTCCACTCCAGGAATGTAACTACAAAGAAATATTAGGTAGAAACTTTACTGCAGTTCTGAGAGAGTGCAGCATCAATGATATGCCTACTTTTGAATCATAAATAAAACTAAAGCCTTTTCTGTTCTCTCAAAAGATCCCGCGATATTATTTTGAAGAAAAGCAGAGGAAATATCCTTGTATCTGCAAATATATGTCCCTCAACTAACATCAGTAAAGCAGATTACTTTGTTATTGACACATTTCTGCTTGTGGAAGTTTAATGCGCAAAAATTATTGCCACATTTCTTACATTAGAACAATGGTTATGCTTCATGAATTATTTTGTTGGCTGTAAAACACATCAGGATGTCCTGAAAGGGACATTAAAGGCACAATATAAATACTTTGATTTATCCACCTATTCTTGCCCATTACCTTTCAGAAAAAAAAATCTAATGTGTACATTGCAGTTCTTACACTGGAGATACAGATGCCTTTGTTGACAAATTGTAGGGGCACGTAAGACTGTAATCATGCAGAAAAGTACATTTCCTTTTTGCACTGAAAACAAATCACAGGAACCCTACATTCTCATTGCATGAAAATCTCCTTTTGAATAATCATTTATTAATATGCCCCATTAGGAAAAAGAATGGAAAACAGCCCAAAGAAGACATCGTAGGAGGTATGAATGCTTACTTTCTGTGCACTAGTTGGCCTCATAGCGTTAAAAAAAACTTTGTGTCATGCCTCTTTTATAATCACTGAGGTATTGCAGCGCATCCTGTCAAACACTTCTGTTAAGAAGCAGAGCAATAATAAAACAAAGAACAACAATGAAGACAGACATGACAAATCTCCTTTTCAGCAAATCAAAGCAGCAAGCCATTAATTAAATGCAGTAACTATTCTCAAATTGCCAGTATCCTTTCCTCTTCAAAGGGCAAATACAAGCTTGTTCCTTTTCTACCAATCGGCCGATCATCAAAGAAATTAATGCTTATGCTTATCAAGTTAGGCAGCTTCAAGCATATTGCGACCAATGCCATAGTATTTTCAAAAAACTTAGCTGCCAAACCAACCCAGGAATTTACAATTATAGCACAGTACAGCACAGCATGCTATGTTGTAAATGAAGTATCAGAACCTCAGTTCAGGCACAGCACTGGCCGAACTGCAACTCGATGTAAATCTCTATTTTTTTAATAGGTTGTATTAACCAGAGTTGAAAATCATGATCACCCAGCAAAAATAATCAAGCCTTCCATCAGCAGAACATTAATGAGCATAAACTTAAATCAGTTACTGTATGTAACAGGCAATATGAAAGATTTTGTTTTGATTTGTACACACCAGACATTGTTGAATGCTGCCTGTTTTATTGAGAAATGCCTCTCAGTGCCAGCATTGATAAACTTCAGAGATGGGCAGAAATCTATCAGCAGACAGCTCTATGCACTCAGCTGCAGTTCTTTCTTATAAAGATCAGCTGCCATCTAGAAACTAGCGATGGCATAGCAACTGAGCATTCATTACCTTGAGGTCTACTAAAGGGATATGGATTAAAATACAGGAATTCAAAATGTTTCCATCATAAGTATTTACAAAGGAACTTTCCCGGGTAAAACTATCCCAAAATACAATGGATTAGGTCACATTGGGACCAGCACATTTTGGCTCAATTAAGCAGCTGCCCCAATTAGCCAAAGTTTCATGGGATTAGTTAAAAAGGTATAAAAAAAAGACAAATTACCATTTAACTGGGTAAAAAATTAAGTAATTAAATGAAATATAGAACAAATTAGAACACTACGAATACTACTACAGTACTATAAAATTGTGTATTAGCTCCTTATAGCTTTTGACAGTACACTGCCAAATTCTTTTGACTGTAGATGAGCAAAATCAACGCAGACACCTAGTGCAGATAATGGACTGCTTTCAAGCAATGCCTTTGAAAATTGCATTCTCCAAATCTTCATTTTCAGTGTAACAATTCACAATGATTGACAATACCTTCAAATTCTTCATAGTTCCTTATTTGAAGTAGTCAAATCATTTCATTTACACTCTAAGACATTTTTGGCGTCTCCAAGCCTCAGTGCTTGAACCATAGTGAGTAAAACACAAAAGTTCTGAAATGTCTTACTGTCTATTTCTCACCACCTACCAGTGACAAAAATCACTGATTTTTGAACACAAAAGCAGGCAACTGACGCTATTTAAAAACTGTTCGTTCTATGCACTGTACAGTATCTAATGGCCACACAAGTGCACATGACTGAGGCTAATTAGAAACTGTTTGGCAAAAGTCTCCTGTCCCAATTAAGCAGCATGGTGTCCCAAATAAACAAAGGTATTTTCTTGATTTGTTTTTGCTCTTTGTTGTCCCAAATAAACAGCTGCTCCAATAAACTGATGACCCAATTAACTGAACATTGTATCTTAGATTTTATAAATAGGGTCATGCATCTCTAATTCTCTCAGTAGCTGAACAAAAGTAGCATCTCAGTAGCAGATGATTGTGTAAAAACACCAAGAAACAGATAGACAGTCTGTAAAAATTTTCAGAATGTCCACTGTTCCTCAAAACCAGTAAAGTTCATCAACCTGCAAGAACACTCTGTGGCATTCACAATTGTATTTGATTCACAAATATATCAATGCCGAGTCCAAATCCTAGAATTCTCCACAAAACAACAGCAGCAGTAACTACACAGGGACTGCAATAGTTCAAGAATACAGCTCAACACCTTCACAAGGCCAGATGCGAATGGACAACAAAGTGGAAACTCCCATAGATCTAGATGTTGTACAGTCAGATGAGACATACTTTCAGGAGAGTGCAACCAGATGCTCATTATAGTGAAGGTAAAGACCATACAAGTTGTGAATCCATTGAACAAAAGAATTCTATTTTAATTCTTATATTACCTCCAGCAGCTACTCTAGCCAACAGCTTGCTGGAGGTTTGGGACTTAATGAAATCATTTAAACAAACTTTTATTTTCTACTTTTATTAGTTCTGACTGGTTCTGCTGTAAGATTATCTGTCTCTAATATGAGCCCAGATTTCATACTGACTGCATGACCTTATGGCCACTTCTAGCACTCTTCTTTTGGTTTCAAGGCTCAGCATCAGTTTTGAACTACATTTTGCAGCTTCAGTTGTTCCCTTCCCCCACCCCTTCTCTTAATAACCTGTCAAGCAGTGGCCTAACTCTTTCAGGTATACTGTATTCTCTGTCTCATCATTCGCTCCACCACCCTCTCTTCAACTTTAAACTAACATCTAACGAAGCATCCTTGTCTTGTAGCATTACCTCCATTTCCGCATAAGCTCCCTAGACTGTTGAGTCTTTCAGCATTTTCTGATTTTATTTCAGTTTTCCAACATCTGCAGTTCACCGATTTTCTATAAATATACCGATTGAAAAGAAATTCAAATATTGCCATTTATTTTGCTGTCAAATCAAGGCAACCAAGATCCACTTGTCACATCAGCTTATCATGTCATTCACGTGGTTTAGTTGATTTCAGTAAAACTAATCATTCATTTTTAGCAATAATTAATTTCACATCTACTCTCAGTGTTTGCTATAATTACAATTATGGCAAGCTGTCAAAATCAAATCGTACTTGAAAGATTGTTCCATATACAATCACAGCCTTAAATAATCAGCTCAAGCATAATTAAATAAACTGTCTCCTTTGCATGCAAAATTTATTCAAAAGGTACCATGATGCGACACCAACAAAATGTTACTAATAATTCGTTTACACTATTCCAGGGTTTTGACCCAATACACGGATAATTCCTTTCACCCTTCAGGTGCTGCTCTATCTACTCAGTTCCTTCAGCAGTTTATTTGTTACAGCTTATCCTTCTTTTGTTGCCGATATTTCTTGCTTCCCATTTATTGTGTAATGTCAAAATAGTCATGAATATTGCATCATAAGAGCCATTTTGCATGGGAACAGTCTCTTCATCTCAACTGACCCATCTCAGGAAAAATGAGACCAGTGCAAGAGAAGCTGCTCCTGCCTCTGGAGCAATTCCAAGCATCGTGTCCCAAGCACCCAGTAAAAGACGATATCCATCAGCAGGAAGGGGGATTCTCTCTGCAAGCATCTTTCCCTTATCATGTAATGCTTCCAGTTGATTAGTTGATTTCAGTAAAACTATGGGGGTTCCAGACCCATGAGATTCAGGTATTTATTGACTCCAGCACAGCCGGAAACCTCACGGATATCTGATGGAAAGTTCTGACTTGACAATTGAAATAGAATATCAATGTCAAGGTTCTGGAAGGTTAGCTTCTGAGCACCAGCAAGATCATCCTTTCCAAAGAACCCCTCCAATTCATGCCACAAGGCGACCCTTCCATCTTGCTGATTCACCTGAACTGCAGTTAGTTCTTGGCCTTCCCTGGCTATCTGGACACAACCCATGGACCGACTGGTCCATAAAGGTGCTCCAAGAGTTGTGAATAGCATGTCTGTCTACCTGTCTGGGTCCAGCTCAAGCCACTGCCAGTGCATCCCCTCCTGTGCCAACTGCTAATGTGGGCCTGTCTGGTCTTCCAGCTTACTTGAGGTTGCCCACTTCGCTCTCCCCAAGGTCCTATCAGCTCATGTGACCACCATCCTCGTGGATCAGCATGTGACAAGGCTGCATGACTTCCCTCTGATTAAGCACAACAGTTCCCACTTTTGGAAGGCTTGCTATCCTCTTTCGGGAGCCACAATTGGCCTCTCATCAGGTTAGGGTCACTGTAGAGTCATGGTTAGCACATTGCTTTACATTCCCAGCAGCACGGGTTTAATTCCCGCGGCTGTTTGTAAGGAGTTTGTACATTCTCCCCGTGACCTCGTGGGATTCCTCCAGGCGCTCTGGTTTCCTCCCACAACTCAAAGACGTACCAGTTGGGAGATTAATTTGCCATTCTAAATTGTACCATTTCATTTTAAATTACCTTCTGACTGTCATGGCAATGGATTGCATTTGACTCTGAAATCACAAAGGAAAAATACTTCCTGCTGGGAAAACTACTACCCAAGACTAAACAATGGAAACATGCTCTCAGTTAAAGCTGAACTGCATCAGAATTTGTAGGCCAGATGTTTTGGCACATGCTTGTAACCCAGGTGCTGGGAAGCTGATATTACTGAATTTGATATTTCTGCAATTTGCCTAAATCAAAGACTGATATTCCTCAAGCTTATTTGCAATGGCATAGAAGGCTGAATAATGAATAACAAAAGGGGATTAGAATTGAGCATTAAATTTAGCAGACAAATAGAGGCTCAAGGTCACACTTATGGAATGTTAGTCACCTTTAACATTTCTGGGTGGCTATCCTTGCCTAACACTCAATAAAGACTTTCATCAATACCTCCCAACACCAGCCCACTCCATTCTTCCTCAATAATGGAAATCTGCCTCACTGTGAACTTTATGCATCTTAAAAGTGAAAACTGAATGAAGTAGGAGGAACTAAAGCACACACTGACTCAGTCCTCAGCACTGAACAATATCCTGCCATATTAAAGTAGCTGCTTCTCACCATACAATTTTCAGTGCTTCAATTTTTTTCTGCATTTTTTTCACAGAATATCAACTTATTCTTTATGAGAGCCGATATTATTTTCTATCCAATGTGAATTTGTTAGTTGATGCCTGCAAACAGGTGTTGAACCAATGTGAGAAAAAAAAGAGAGAAGATTGAAGAAGGTGCAGAGCAGGTTTACCAGGAATTGGCCCGGAATAGAGTGCATGTGCTGTAAGGGGGTGACAGGCCAAATGTGGATTATTTCCTCTGGAGCGGTGGAGGCTGAGGGGAGACGTAATAGTGGTTTATAAGATTATGAGTGGCATAGATAGACAGATGAAATCTTTTTCCCTAGGCTTGAAATGTTTAATACTAGAGATCATGCATTTGAGGTGAGAGGGGATAAGTTCAAAGGAGGTGTGCAGGGCATGTTTTTAAACAGAGTGCTGGGTGACTGAATTGTACGCACAGGGGATCTAATATGAGAGAGATGTTTGAGAGACTCTTAGTTAAGCACATGAATATGCAGAGAATGGACCGATATAGATGTTGTGTACGCAGAAGGGATTTGCTTAGTTAGGCGTCTAATTACTAGTTTAATTAGTTTGGCACAATATCGTGGGCTGAAGGTCCTGTCCTGTGTGGTAATGTTCGATGTTCAATGACTTAATTATCTACTAATTCTTTTATTCATTTTACAATGGTAAATAATAAACTTTCTACACTGTCTGTAATAGCATTTCAGAAAAAATAAACAATTAAGAAAAATAACATCTCTAAAGTACATAAGCCTATAAATTAATTTTGTTTTCCGAATGCTCATACACCCACTTCTTCAGCAATAAATGGTGCAGAATCACAGTCTTTTCCCAAAGTAGGGGAATCTAAAACTACAGTAGATGGCATAGGTTCAAGATGAGAGCGGAAGGATTTAAAAAGGATCTGAGGGCAACTTTTTCACCGTGAGGGTGATGGGTACAATTAAACCATTTAAAAGACATTTAGACAAATATCTGGATAGGAAAAGTTTAGAGTAATATGTGCCAAACTTGGGGAGATGGGATTATAAGTCCAAAAGACATGGATGCAGAATTAACCCACTCGGCCTATCAAACCTGCTCTGCCATTTGATCATAGCTATTTATTTTTCCTCTCAACCCCATTCTCCTGTCTTCTCCTTGTAACTTTTGATGCCCTTACTAATCAAGAACCTATCAACCTCTGCTTTAAATATACCCCAATGACTTGGCCTCTGCAGCTGCTTGTGGCAATGAATTCCACAGAATCACCACCTTCTGCTAAAGAAATATCTCCTCATGTCTGTTCTAAAGGGGTGCCCTTGTATTCTGATGCTGTGCTCTCTTGTCCTAGTATTTCCTATTTGAAACATGCTCTGCGCATCCACTCAATCTAGGCCTACGTGAAGTAGTGACTTTAGTCAGCAGGCCAAGTTAAGCCAGAGGGCCTGTTTCCATCCTATATAGCCCTATGACTCTTTGAATCTAATCTGTTCTGCAAACTTCACATCAACCACACTGCTTACTAGATATTCAACAGGCATTTTTGGACATTTGACAAATGAATCACCAATGCCTTTTAGAGGAAATTCACCTACAATTTCTAGCATCTACCAATAGTAGAGTGCTAGACACACTTATATAAATAATTATCTTTGTCAAATAAAGCATGCTGGTCATCATAGACAGGAGCAGAGGGATACACTGGAAAAAATGCTGTGCAAGACTTCTTCATTTGTTAAGCTGACTTTCTCATCCTGAATCAATTTCACATAATAAAGTGCATTCACCAGCCCCTGTTTCCACAACAGAATCTATTCCTGTTTCTTTCTTTAATTTGCTTTGCAGAGAAGTTATGAGCCCTTGCACCACCTCATGAAGAGTAGTCAGCATTACTGAAAGTGAGCTCTCTTTCAGTCCAACCTATACAGCCACTGACTCAGGATTTGGCACCAGTTATATAGAGCATGAGTTTATGAATAGTTAATCCTTAGGGCCAGGGCATGGAGATAAAATGTAAAAGGTTCCCTGGAAGGCAACACTGTATTCGTTCTTTGCTGGGGTCAGACTAACAAGAATGACGATGAGCAGATGCATCATAATGTTGGGCAGGCTTCTTGGAAGCTTGCATGTAATGTTGCAATGCATGGTGGAATAAAGACAGGAAAGGAGAAGGAGCAGGAGTAAAACATTCAGTGTTTGAGCTTGCTTTGCTATTCATCAAGATCATGGTTAATCTTCTAAGCAAATGCCATTTTCCACCACTATTTCCTCAATATCTCAAAAATCAGCTTCAGTTTTGAAGGAACTCTGAGATAGAGCCTCCAGAGCCTCTCAGGTACAAAATTACAAAAATTCACAATACTCTGCATGAAGAAATTCTCCTCATTTCAGACATAAATTACCAACCCATTATTCCTGGTCCTGAGCTCCTTAGCCAATATATATATATATATATATGAGTAGAGCTACTAGGACTTGATGTTTCAATCCCAATGATAAAGTCGGCACTCTCGATATTGGCAGTAGGTTTGGAGTGGTGATGAGGAGGGTAGCTACTTCATCGGGGTCATCAGGTGGGCACCCTCCTTCTTTGACGTTTCATTGATAAGCCCAAGACATCTCTAGAGGGCTCAACAGTGCTACCTGGTGTACCAGATACACACCCCTCAGTTCCATACCCTCCTGTCTTCATCTTGCAGCCCAGTTGTTGTCTTTCCTTTTAATCCAAACCCAATTGCTGCTTTCTACTGCTGCATTTGACAAGGACTTGATTGCTTGTTGGAGGGAGACACCCCTCACCCCCACTGTCTTCAATAGACTGGTCGTAGATGTAGCAACAAATCCCCTGCATCCCACTTCTACAGGGAAAATCTTGGTCTTCCAGCCGTTCTGAGCAGCTGCAGTTGCCAGTACAGAGCACTTGGTCTTTTTCCTCTCATTAGCCTCTTCAACACCATCTTCCCATGGTACTGCCAATTCCACAACATGTGCAGCTTGGCTGTTGTGGACCACAGGACTATGTCTGGCCAGAGTGTTCTTGCTGCAATGTCTGGGGGAAACACAAGCTTTTTCTCCAAGTCCACGTCCATTTTCCAATCCCGAGCAACATGCAGAATGCTTATATCCTTTGATGTTACTTGGTGCTCTGGAGGTCGGCCTGCTGGAACAAATCGTGTAATGTGGATATTTCCTGCCAATGTTTGTGGGAGAGCATTTACAGTGGTTTGCCTCTGTTCCAAAATTGATGCCAGCTGTCTGAGAACTTGGTTATGCTGCCAAGTATACCACCCCTGGCTGAGGCTCATGGTGCATCCTGTTAAAATGTGCCTTAGTGATCCAGGTGCTTGACAAAGAGAGCAAGCGGGGTCTTCTCCCCACCACTGGTTCAGGTTTTGAGGTGTTGGTAGGAGGTCATAAGTGGCTCTGATGGCAAAACTTAGCCAAGATCCCTCCATCTCCCAGATGTCACACCAGCTGAGTTTCCTCTTTTCCAGGCTCTCCCAATTAGTCCATTGGCCCTGCTTGGCCATTGAAACAGCTCTGGCATGTCGTTGTGCCTCCTCCTGTCTCCTCACCTCCTCCACCGCGAGCCGTCTCATCTGCACTGATGTTGCCTTGTGCCATTGAGGAGCCTTTGGGACAAGCCCGAGACCGGCTCTCCCATGTTGGACTTGGCCAACCACATCCCTGAAGTGAAGAGCAAACCTAGCACTCTGAACGGCTTCACATGAGAAACATTCTGCCTTTATATTCTGTGAGAAATTTTGAACTATCAGTGAGATCTCATTACTATGAACTCTGGAGAATGCAGATCAAATCTTCTCAATCCTACCTCATAACACAAGCCCATCAGTGCTTTCCTACTGTGGCAAGTACATCCTTTTTAATTAAGGTGACTGAAACTGTTCACAATACTCCTTGTGCATTCTCACCAAGGCCCTGTTTAAATGCAATAAAGTATCTTTAATCTTGCACTTAACTCCTCTTATAATAAGGGCTAACAAACCGCTTGCCTTCCAGAAATAGTTGCACAGAGAATAACATTTAAAACTAAGATCAAAAGAAATTAATTCACCCCAAAGTCTTCTGTCATAAAAAAAAGTATTGGAGGCCAAAGCAATAAATATTTTTGAGTTGGGGGAAGGTATGCACAAAGTGGCCACTTTATTAGGTACACCTGTAAACCTGCTCATTAATGTAAATATCTAATCAGCCAATCACATGGCAGCAACTCAATGCAAAAAAAGCATCATCAAGAGGTTCAGTTAAGTAACACACACAAAATGCTGGAGGAACTCAGTAGTCCAGGCAGCATCCATGGAAAAGAGTAAACAGTCGGTGCTTTGGGTCAAGACTCTTCATGAAGACTCAGTTGTTGTTCAGAGTAAACATCTGAATGGAGAAGAAATGTTATCTAAGTGACCTTGACCATAGAATGATCGTTGATGCCAGACCAGTGGTTTGAGTGTCTTAGAAACTGCTGACCACCTGGAATTTTCACACACAACAGTCTCTAGGTTTACACAAAATGGTGCAAAAAACAAAAACATATCTAGTCAGTGGAAGTTCTGTAGGTGAAACACCTTGTTAATGAGAAAGGTCAGAGGAGAAATTCCAGACAGATTCAAGCTGACAGGTATGTGATAGTAACTCAAGTAACCATGATTTATAACATGGGAACAATTCCAGAATTTACAATGCATCTGAAGAGGTTAACTGGATTGTTGACTATCTACATAGCTGTCTTTACTGGTAAAATAGAGAAAGTGTATCAATTTGAATTTTGTTGGAATGTAGGTATTCTTGAATATGAATATATTAATAAGAATAATATATTAATATATTAATTAGAATATAAGAATATGAACTAAGCACAAGACCCATACATTTAGACTGAAGGCCAACAGGATGGAGATACTGAAAACAGAGATGCAAGGGTAGCAAATAGAGGTTGTATTGGGTATGAAGATATTTGCCTGAAATGCTCTTCAACGGACTGTTTCAGAGCTTTGACAGCCAATGTTTTTAATAAAATCCAATGGCTTGCTCTTCTCATCCAAGTTGCTCTGGCATTAGAATCAAACTGATTCTCCTTTGTCTATCACAAAGTACACTGCAGATTCTGTGGTCAAATCAAGACGTACAAAAAAGCTGGATGAACTCAGCAGGTGGGGCAGCATCCGTTGAAAGAAGCAGTCAACGTTTCAGGTCGAGACCCTTTGTCAGGACTAAAGGAGGAGGGGGCAGGGGCCCTATAAAGAAGGTGGGGGGAGGGTGGAAAACCAATCAGAGGAAAGATCAAGGGGTAGGGGAGGGGAAGCAGGGAGGGGATAGGCAGGAGAGATGAAGAAGGAATCTAAGGGGAAAGCACTATGTGTAGTAGAAGAGGACAGAGTCATGAGAGGTGATAGGCAGCTAGAAGACGAGACGGAGTGAAGGTGGGATGGGAGAAGGGAGAGGGAGGGAATTACTGGAAGTTGGAGAATTCAATGTTCATACCAAGGGGCTGGAGACTACCCAGACGGTATATGAGATGTTGTTCCTCCAACGGAAGTTTGGCCTCATCATGGCAGTCATCATGTATGGACATATCCGAATGAGAATGTGAAGGAGAGTTGAAGTGAGTGGCAACTGGGAGATCCTGTCTGTTGTGGCAGACGGAGCGGAGGTGCTCGATGAAGCAGTCCCCCAATCTGCATTGGGTCTCACCGATGTACAGGAGGCCTCACCGGGAGCACCGGATGCAATAGATTACTCCAACAAACTCACAAGAGAAGTGTTGCCTCACCTGGAAGGACTGTTTGGGGCCCTGAATGGTGGTAAGAGATGAGGTGTAGGGACAGGTGTAGCACTTACGCTTGCAGGGATAAGTGCCTCTTGTGACTGCCATCTTCTACTACTCATAGTGCTTTCCCCTTAGGTTCCTTCTTCACCTCTCCTGCTTATCCCCTCCCTGCTTCCCCTCCCCCATCCCTTGATCTTTCCTCTGATTGATTTTCCACCCTCCCCCCCACCTTCTTTATAGGGCCCCTGCCCCCTCCTTCTTTAATCCTGACGAAGGGTCTCGACCCGAAACGTTGACTGCTTCTTTCAATGGATGCTGCCCGACCTGCTGAGTTCATCCAGCTTTTTTGTACGTCTCCTTTGTCTATCCTGCTTGTTATTTCTTAAAATTTCCAGCAGATTTTCCTTTGTGGAAACCATGCTGATTAAGGCCCATTTTTACCTCCAAGTACCTCATCCTTAATAATCAAATCTAACATTTTCCCAGCCACTGAGGTCAGACTAATTGGCCTATTGTTTCCTTTATTCTGCTTCTTGAAGAGCGGAGTGAGATGTGCAGTTTTCTAATCATCGGGAGCCATTCCAGAATCTGGTGATTTTTGAAAGATCATTACTAACGCTCCATGATCTCTTTACCCACTTCTTTCAGAACCCTTCTCTCTAGTTATGGTAATTTCACACACTTCATGAGCTGTGACACCTGGAACTTACACTGTACAGCTAGTGTCTTCCACAGTGAAGACTGACGCAAAATACTTATTCAGTTCGTCTGCCTTTTTGTTGTCCCCCATTACTACTTCTCCAACATTGTTACGTTCAATGTTGATAGATTTGCTCTACACCCATAGCATATTGCATGTACTCATTATAATAGTGTTTTAAGGAGCATTTGTGATAGCAAAATGTCTCACCAATGTTGCAACAACCGCAATACTTTCTGTTACATTTGTGGTGAGTATACGCATAAATCTCAAAGACGGAATATGATTCCTCTTATTAAAAAAGCCTATGAGCTCTACTTCGGATGTAAAATTGGTGACCAAGACATGGTTTGTGCTCCTCACATCTGTTACACAACATACGCTGTTGATCTTAGAGCTTGGCTCAGAGATACTCAGAAATCTATTGATTCAGTTATATGGCGAGAGCAGAAGGATCATGTAACAGTTTGCTACTTCTGTCTGATCAGTGTGTCTGGTTTCTCTGCTAAAAACAAGCAATCCATTGAATACCCCAATGACTCTTCAGCCATGAGACATGTCGCATGATGATAGTCTTCCAGTACTGAAGCCACCAAAGACATGGAGCCTAGAGGAGGCAGACAAAGATGCCATGATGCAGAAGCCAGGAATGGAAAATAACACAGATACCGAGATCTGTTAAAGAGTTTGACAGGCTAGATGCAGAAAGTATGGTTTTCCTGACAGAGGAGTGTAGCACCAGGGAGCACAATTTGAGAATAAAGGTTAGAATCTGATCAGAAGTCATTTCTTCTATCAGAAGGTGCTGAACCTTTGGAATTCTCTGGAGGGCTATGGTGGCTTGGCCTTTGGGTTCTACCTAAACAGAGTAGTAGGTATTTCTGGAATTTAGGAGATATATGGAGATATATATGGTAATGAAAAGTGCTGCTGAGTCAAAGATCTTGACAAATGAGAGAGCAGGCTTGAAGAGCCCAAGAATGAAATTATTTGAAATATTCAGTGGGCCTTGCAGCATCAGTGGAATGAGCTCTGGCAAAAAAAAAATGCCTTTGACCTGAAACATTAATTCTGTTTCTCTTTTTGCAAATGCTGCCTGATATTTTCTGTTTTTATTTATGATTTCCAAGCAGGAAGGGCCAAATGGCCCACTCCTGCTTCTATTTCAACTAACAGGATAACCAATTTGAGGGTGTAGCAAGAGGAAGCCTCTTATATGGAGACCAGTATTTATGAACAGCCAGCTTCCTCTCCAGCAACATACAATAAATACAGCAGTAAGTGAGTAACATTCTACTTGAAGTGAGAATAACACAAAGTATGATTTACAAGTAATGATGGTGGAAAATACCCAAAATAAACAATAAAAATCTGACCTCTGAAATGAAGAAAATGACAAACTGCTTTGTTAAGAAATGAACAACAGAACACAAATCTCAGAGTCACTCTGTAGCGACCAAAATACAGCTTACATGATTAATGGCAAAGGAATCATTAGTTTCTTCAAGCTAATTTGGAATTTTCCACTAACATTTTTTTTCTTTAGAAATCCACATTATCCCTTTATCTTCACATTCTATTCAGATATCCATGCAATCTTGGAAATATTGACTAAATCAAGCAAGGATCACAGAATTTAATGTAAGTAGTCTACATGAATGAAAATATACAGCTGATTCAATGAAACGGGTAAGACTTTCACAATGAATAGCAGGACCCAGGGAATTGTAGCAGAGGGAACTTGAAGTACATGTTTATCAAAATTGGAGTTACATATAGACAGGGTAATCAAGAAGGGTTTTTGCATAATGACCTTCATAAGTCACACCATTAAATATAAAGTTGGGAGGTGTGGTGAACTACATATACCTGTCTGGACATGCCCGTCTGCTGACTGCTCCTGTGTCTCCTCCCACAGACCCCTGTATAAAGGTGGTTGGAGGCACTGCTCCTCCCTCAGTCCCCAGGATGTTGTGTGGTGGTCTCTTGCTACTACCCGTGGTTTCTTGCAGCTAATAAAAGCCTATTATTTGCCTCCCGTCTCCGAGAGTTATTGATGGTGCATCAGGAGGTCATGATGCAATTGTACAGAAGACGGGTCAAACCACACTTGCACTATTGTGTTTAGTTACGATCACCCTGCTATAGGAAAGATGTTATAAAACTGGAAGGTGCATAGAAAATATTTATGAGAATGTTGCCAAGATTTGCATACTGAGTAATGGGGAGAGGTTGGACATTCTAGCACTTTATTCCTTAGAGTGTAGCAGACTGAAAGGTGATCTTATAATACTGAGGGGCATCAACAGGGTGAATGCAGTCAGTTTTATTCCCAGGGAATCAAGAACTAGAGAACATATGTCTAAGGTGAGTAGAGAAAGATTTAGTAGGAACTTGTGGGGCAAATTTCTTTTGCACAAAGGGTAGCATCTATGTGGAAATAAGCTGCCAAAGGAAGTGGTTGAGACAGATACAATAATAACTTTTTAAAAACAGTTGGACTGGTGCAGGTATTGAAAGGGTTTAGAAGGTTATGGGCCAAATGCTGTCAAATGGGACTAGCTTGGATGGAACATCTCAGTCAGCATGGACCAGTTGGACGGAAGGGTCTGTTTCAATGCCGGATAACTCAATTTCTCTATAAAATATGAACTTACCACTGAAGCATTTAAATTTTCATAAACTTTAGAAAGAATTCACATAATCATCATTATTATAAGGCAATAGAACTGGAGAGAAAGATTGCATATCATTCAATACAATTCATTCGTTGCAAATTTTCCCAATGGAGATAAAACACACAACATACTTCAACATTTTAATACTTCAGTATATATTTACTCCAATATCCTCATATCTACAATTAACTTTTGCTTTGAAAGTATTGCTTCATTTGACATGCAATGTCCTCTGCCTCAATATCTTGGCAACCCATGGTAATTGAAGAGTAAGCACTTCCTTGTGATATGACAATAAATAATTAGGCATGTTGCATGAATGAGATAATTACCTTAATTTCTGTAGGGAACCCTGAATAATTTATTCTAAGTAAGCAGTATCAGAGAACCTTCAAGTGCACCATTTCTTGAAACGTTGTTAAAGGTTTTTTTTCTCTTCGTAATCACTCAAGTTCTGTTTCAGCACAGAATAGGGATTCTATTACACAGAAATCCGCACTTATTTTCTCCATTGATTTCAATGTGATTAAAAATAAATAGAACTATCTGTTTACAATGAAACATTATATTTTAAAAGCATAGCTAACAACTTTAATGGAGGATGGTATTTCCAATAGCTACATTCAAATATCTGTATAGGAAAGTGTTCAAGTAATCATGTGAATGAACAAATAAAAGCAATCTATATGTTGTCTCATCTGTCAATATAAAGTGATTAATATTACTTTGGATGGATGTGCTGAGATTGAGATTAAGTTAGAAATGAGCTCCCTATGAAATTAGCTCATGAATTTAATATAAGCTCACCTAGTACAGCTTTGTATCTTGCCACATGAGATATTACAACCTAGAAATTATTACTCAGCAAAAACAGAGTCATGTACTTGCAGGGCAGTCTTTCTATGGTACAGATTTATATTTAGGGACGATGTATACCCTTTTTTCATATTTGCAGTATAAACAAAATCACACAAATATGACAAAATAAGTGGATTATTCTCAATGCCTAATCAGTGCCAGTGAAATTAGGCTTTAAATGGAGAACTCCATCCATCTAGTTCATTTTTAATGCAATTAACATCTATTTTTAATTAGAATTCTTTGGGGAAGACCTTGCTGTAAAATTTGTACTGGGAATGCAATGTACAATTAACTCATGCAATTGACCTGATCAAAAAGAAGTGTTCCCTCTTCATCAACAAGATTACAGAACACGTCAGTGTTAGCTTATTATTTTAAGGCTTATACACAGGCCAAACTTGACCAGCATTAGATGAAGCAAACTGGTGCTGACCAAAGATAGTCTTGAGATGTTTGGACTGCAGTTACTAAATTTTTAGGTGCTTGGAGGAAATCAAAGCCAAACTGGACACCCTGATGAGGAGAGGATGAACAAACCAACTTACCCTCTGGGACACCCAGCAGTCTGATAGTCAAGTGCTCATTAGAGTGTATGGCCATTAAGCTAATGATATAGTGGAGTACCACAACCTTACTGACTTCATACAGTGCAGTGAAGGTAAATGATTCCAACATCTAATTTCAGTTCCTAGCAAATTACCATAAACCTCATCTTTCTCCAAAGCTGAACACCTCACTAATCAAAAGTGTTTTATCAATTGAGATTTCAACTTAAGCTATGCCGTGCCCCCTTACACTTACTGAAAACTGTTACACAGTTACCATATGTGAGCAGTTTCGCCATCATGACAGCCACATCACCAAACACATTGTAAAACATACGCTAGAAGAGTTTTCTCACTCCTGCAGAAAAAGACAGAACACTGGGCAACAAATTTTTGTTAAGTGTTGCTTCCTCAGAATTTTTTTCAGCTTGAAGCTAAACACAAATATGATTTCAGACTACCTGTATCACACAGGAATTTGGAGAAATGCGAAATTAATTTTTATTCAATATAATGCATTTAATTGCATAACAGTGCTGATGTTTTGCAATAATTCAACCAAGCTAAAATATTTTGTTGACGATTTTCATTTGTACTCTTTGACTGAGGCTTCTCAATTCAGTGTCCAACAATAATCAGCCAACACTGATGGATTCCAGTTGCCCTGATACTGTTTCTCCAAGACTGTAATGTCCTGGTGAAACCAAGATTTGTAAGGAAGAAATCTAACTGGGAATACAGAAAATGAATCTTTAGTGACATGTTGTACTTCATGGTTTTGTATGCTTGAGGCATGTTGTCAACCAGTTGCATTTGGTTTAGTGCTCTGTAGTTGCCAAGGAAATTTCCAACATCATTGAATGCCTTCAATGTGATTTTCTAGAAGTTCTTCGAATTTGTTGTCATTGTTGGCCTGTTTGATTTGTGGACCAACAAAAATGCCTTCCTTAATCTTGACATCAGTCATTCTGGGAAACATCTGTCACAAAAATCAAAATCCTTCATAGAAATTTATATCCTTTCTAAAACCTGTCTTGTCATGCAGCATCTGCCATGCCTAAACAGGCCCAGGCATGCCTGGACAGGATAGAAAACTTAATTGCTTTCTTGTTAGTCCTCCAAAATATTCCACATGGAATTTAAACAATTGTGGGCAACTATTTAATTGACTTCAAATAACAAATATAGGTGATTTTTTAAAAACTAGTGCAAGTGCATGATAGGGAAATTTTAAGGTTATCTTCATGATCAGAAACACCAAATCAATAAGATACACCCAAAAGTATTCAGGTAGCAAAATCTTTGTTGTCCAGTGTGATCAAATACTCCAAGGGAATGCAGTAGGGGACAGACTGTAATCCAACAGCTGATTAACCTGGAGAAGAGTGAAAAGAGCTCTCAATCCATGGTCATCTGCAGATCATTGATGACGATGACTTGTACACATCTTACTTCAGATTCATGCCCCAATTTTTCAGAAACACAAGACGAAGATTCTGGAGGTATTAAGAGCATATGACTTAGGAGAAGCATTAGGCTATTGGGCCCTTTGAGTCTGGACTGGCATTCCATCATAGTTGATTTATAATCCTTCTCAACCCCATTCTCCTGCCTTCTCCCTGTAACCATAAGACATAGGAGCAGAATTAGGCCACTTGGCCCATTGAGTCTGCTCCACCAGTCAGTCATGGCTGATCCTTTTTCCCCTTCCTTAGCCCCATCCACCAACCTTCTCCCTGTAACATTTGATGGAATGTTCAATCAAGAACGTGTTGGTGCATGGCCAAGTGGTTAAGGCTAGCAATCTGAAGGTCGTTAGTTTGAGCCTCAGCCAAGGCAGCGTGTGTGTCCTTGAGCAAGGCACTTAACCACATACTGCTCCTGCACGTTTATAGCCCAGTGGCAGTGATTGGTGCAGTATAGACAAGAACCTATCAAGCTCTGTCTTAAGCCTCCACAGCTGCCTGTGGTAATAAATTCCACAAATTCAGAACCATCTGGCTAAAGAAATTTCTCCCCATCTCTGTTTTAAATGGACACCCTTCCATCCTGAGGCTGTGCCCTCTTGTCCTAAACCACCCTTCCCGCCCCCCCCCACCATGGGAAATATCCTTTCCACATCTACTCTGTCTAGGCCTTTCAATATTTGATCCTCCCTCATCCTTCTAAATTCCAGTGAGTACAGATCCAGAACTATCAAAAGTTCCTCATATGAAAACCCTTTCATTTCTGGGATCACTGTTGTGAACCTCCTCTGGACCCTCTCCAAATTTTTCTTAGATGATGATGCACCATCAATAACTCTTGGAGACGTGAGGTGAGATATAGGCTTTTATTGGCTGGAAGAAAGAACAAGCAGCAATTGACCACCACACTGCATCCTGGAGACTGAGGCCGGGACGGAGTCCCCAATCGCCTTTATACCGGGGTCCGTGGGAGGAGCTACGGTCAATGGGAGGAGCCACAGGTGCAGTCAGCGGGGGGGGGCATGTCCAGACAGTTCACCACAGATGAGGAGCCCAAAACTATTCACAATACTCAAGGTGAGGCCTCACCAGTGTCTGGTAAAGCCTCAGCATCACATCCCTGTTCTTGTATTCAAGATCTCTTGAAATGAATGCTAACATTGCATTTGCCTTCCTCACCACCAACTCTACCTGCAAGTTAACCTCTAGGGTGCTCAGCACAAGGGCTCTCCATTTTGGGGTTCAGCCTAAATCTGACAAGGGCAGCTCCCTTGCTTTGTGAGTGTGTGTGTGTTTTTCCTTAAGGAAGCAGATATAATTTAGGTTTAATAGTTCATCTGAAAGTTTGTCCATATAAAATGTTGTAGTGCCTCGGGGATACATTGAGCTGTCAGTCTAGATTACATGTTCAGATCAATATTGGGTCTTGATCTCATGACACAACACAGATGCAACAACACAAGAATTGACTCAAACTGACACATTTTAATTGCTCTTAATTAACAATTTTGTAAAATTGAGTAACTGCCATTGATAACAGGAACTTGCAGATCAGCAGGAACTTGTGAAATCCAGGCACCAGAAAAAAGAAAACAGTGTGAAATGATTGTTTTCTGGTTTTTTAAGATGATTTGGACCGATAATGAATACTACATGTATTCACCAGTAGATCTCCTATAATATCATTCTCAATGGTTGTTTGAAAGATTAAATTGCAAAAATTATGTAAGATAATAAGCCAAACTACTACTGTTTTTATCATAAGAGAAGAATTGGTTGCTAAGAACTGAAGTATTGCCAACAGGTCTTACTTTAACTTTGAGTCCGTTTTCAATCATATGTGGCTAAGTTTTCTAGATTTTGTGTAACTTGGCAACTGGGAGTTAGCAAGACCCCATGAGTGAATGTCTTTTCAGCTGTACAAGCAGGCTACACTGAGCCAGAATGCTTTTTGTGCCCTTTGACACCAATTTACCACCCTCTCACAGGACACTGACTACAACCACAATAAGGCCCTAAGGCAGGGGTCAGCAACCTTTACCACTGAAAGAGCCACTTGGACCCGTTTCCCACAGAAAAGAAAACACTGGGAGCCACAAAACCCGTTTGACATTTAAAATGAAATAACACTGCATACAACGTTTTGTTTTGCCTTTATGCTATGTATAAACAAACTATAATGTGTTGCATTTATGAAATTGATGAACTCCTGCAGAGAAAACGAAATTACATTTCTGCATGCAACAAAAACATTTTGAACTCCGAAAAAAAGACGTTGGGTTGAAGGTTACTTTTAAGTAAAATACTCAACGTCTATTTGAGTCCTTCTTGTATTTATGAAAAATGCCAAACTTAAATTTGCCGCCAGCAGCAAACCAAAAATAACGTCAGCCAGCTGTCAACCTGAAAAATAAAAGGACTATTTCACTGAACAATGAAAACATATGAATATACGTAAAATAATAGGCAATTAAAATATTTATCATATTTGTTCAGGTTGACTCACACCTGACAATGCAGTCGTATTCAGTAGGGATGGATCGATGCTTAGGGGAGTGACCGGGAAGGATAATGTGTTTTTTTCCTCTCTGAACTCACAGAAGCGTTTCCCAAACGATGTTTGCATTGCGATGATTGCAGAATGTAAATACCCCGAATTTATCATGTCGTGACCTTGTTTGAACTCTCTCAAATTGGGGAAGTGAGACAATGTGCCTTTCTGTAAATCTCTGGCAAGCACTGTCAACTTGCACTCGAATGCCAAAACATCCTCCAACATGTGCAGGGCTGTACGTCCTTACCCCTGAAGAGCTGTGTTCAGAGTGTTCAGGTGCGCTGTCATGTCTACCATGAAGTGTAGCTTTTCCAGCCACTCTGGCTGTTCCAGCTCAGGAAAGTTGAGCCCTTTACTGCCCAGGAAAGTTTTCACTTCTTCCAGACACGCGACAAAGCGTTTCAGCACCTCCCCTCTGGACAGCCAGCGATAAAAACACGTTGTAGCGGTGTGCTACATGCAGTCAGTAAACTGCAGTCAAAGATAGCTTTATTCGAACTAAACAGCCTTGCTTTTAAGCCTCCCTCAACCCGCCCCCCATGGGCGCGGATGCTGCAAAAGACACGTACTCACAAACCCCCGTAGGCTAACTCCCTTAGCCTGAACGCTGGCTAACTGTGAGCCGGTTCGGATGTGTCAGGAAATGGGTCGCCACAACGTCTTATTTAGATTGTACAAGATCACCATAATCTTCAAATTTAGATTTACATTTCAAAAACTAACAAACTAACATAAAATACATTTTAATTAAATACTGACCATGTAGCGGTGTGCTACACGCAGCGCTAAAATTACGACACGGAGTCGGTAACTGCAGTCGAAGGAAAAAACTTTATTCGAAATCTTCAGCCTCACTTTTAAGCCTCCCTCAACCTGCCCCCCCCCCATGGCGCAGAGGCTCCAAAGCTCTGTGCTTGCAAACCCCCGTAGGCTATCTAATTGTGAGCCGGTTCGGATGTGCCAGGAAAAGGGTCGCCACAACCAATTATTTCCCAAAGCAACAGGGAGCCGCAGCACAGACGTAAAAGAGCCACATGTGGCTCCGGAGCCGCGGGTTGCCGACCCCCGCCCTAAGGTAATGTGCTCAAGATGGCCCTGGCAATATAGGCCAAGGTTTAGCAGGCAACTCACAAAAATACTAGATATTCTACTAAATATACTTCTTCTGAACTATGATCACCAATCCTCAGCCTCTAATTTCCCTTTAAGAAATGTACTTTTGGACCGCCTAAACAAACTAGCAATTTTACTATCTCCTAAAGGATATGGCAAATTTGACTCTCAAGAATGCAGTTATGGCTATCGCTGGGGTGGCCATCACTGGGGGTGGATGGTGCATTGACGCCAGGGTGCTCATTCCATTACTCTGCACTGATTAAGGAGTCAAGCCAGATTAAACCAGAGCAGAAAACGAACCAGTGTTCTTATCCATGCCAGCCAAAATACCCCACCTGAACCCATCCTGTTTACCTGCGTTTGACACATCTTCCTCTCTTCTTGCTACTGTCATCAGGCGGGAGGTACAGGAGTCTCAGTTTCCAGGCCGGCAGGTTCCGGAGCAGTTCTTACCCTGCAGCCGGGTTCCTGGCCCGGCTTCACTCGCCTCACCTCACTGCTGAACTGAATGCAGCAGTGGACTCGCTTTCAGGGACTCTTGCAGTTCATGCTCTATGCATTATTTGTTTACGTTTCTTTACTGTCTGTATGATTTGTCCTCTTTTGCACATTGGATGCTTGTCAATCTTTGTTGCATTTGTGTCTTTTGTGGATTCCATTGTATTTCTTTGTGGTGCATGCAGGAAGGTGAATCTCAAGGTTGTATATGGTATACATACTTAGATAATAAATGTGAACATAGATATAGGAGCAGAATTAGCCTGGTTGGCCCATCAAGTCTGCTTCTCCATTCAGTCATAACTAATTTATTTTCCTTCTCAACCTCATTCTCCCCGTAGCCTTTGGCAATCTACAATTCATAATCCTGCACCACAATCAGAATGTATTGTCCCAATCTGTTACACCCAGGTATCAAGTCACTATGAGCATCTTCTACAAATGGAACTCTTCCCCATACAGCTCCCTATATCAATGTTCTCAGGCTTCTGGTCCTACCCCTCCACATCTCTCATTCCAATCTACCTAATGGCTTCCTGTCAAATTACTTTCTGGAAGCCTCAAACTGACACTAGTCACAGTAACTCTTGCAACCCATCCACCTCATCCTCAGCATCACATAGTATATAGCTCCAAGCTAACATCCAGACCAACTTTTCAAGAGCATGGTCCCAGGGCAAAGAAATAAGCTACTAATTCAACAACAGCAATGTTTATGTTGCACTGCTATTTATCAATTACAGCTTGGCATTCAACAACATCATCCTGTCAGTACTAATCAATAAGCTTCAAAACCTGGGATTCTGTACCTCCCTCTGCAACCAGATCCTTGCCTTACTCATCAGGAGACCACAGTCAGTGCAGATCAGTAATAACATCTCCTCTTTGCTGACAATCAAAACAAGTGCACCTCAAGTAGAGGTGCTCTACTCTCTCTACACTTACGACAGTGTGGCTAGGCAAAGATCAAATCCCATCTATAACTTCACTGATGACCACTGTTGTCAGCTGAAGCTCAGATGGTGACAAAGAAGAGTACAGAAGTGAGATAAATTGGCTGGTTGAGTGATGTTGCAATAACAATATTGCAGTCAACACCAGCAAGATGAAGGAGTGGACTTCAGAAATATGAAATCAAATGAACACAAACCAATCTTCATTGAGGGGTCAGCGGTGCAAAGGGTGAGCAGCTTGAAGTTCCTGGGTGTTAACATCTCAGAGAATCTATCTTGGGCCCAACACAATGATGCAATCATAAAGAAGGTATGTCAGCAGCTATACTTCATTAGGACCTTGAGGAGATTTGGTATGTACCAAATACTCTAGCAAATCTCTACAGGTATACCATGGAGACTATTCTGACTGGTTGCATTGCTGCCTGGTATGGAGGCTCCAATGCACAGAATCAAAAAAGTCTACACTATCATGGACACAAGCCTCTCCACCTTCAAAGATATCTTCAAAAGGTGGGATTCATCATTAAGGACTCTCACCACTCAGGACATGTCCTCTTCTTAATACTACCACCAGAAGGTATGGCAGCCTGAAGGCCCACACTCAATGTTCTAAGAGCCGTTTCTTTCTATCGGCCATCAGATTTCTAAACCGTCCATGAACTCATGAACACCACCGCATTATTTGGCAAGGTAGCGTAGTGGTTAGCATTCTATAATGGCACTAGATACCTGGGTTGAATCATGCCACTCTCTGTAAGGAGTCCGTATGTTCTGCTCATGACCTGTGTGATTCCTCTGGGTGCTCTGGTTTCCACCCACATTCCAGTTTAGTAGGTCGAAAAGCCACCTGTCATTGGGTAGCATGGGCTCATTGGTATGGGCAGGCCTGTTATTGTGCTGCATCTCTAAATATAAATAAATAAATAGATAGATAGATAGATAGATAGATAGATAGATAGATAGATAGATAGATAGATAAATAAATAGATAAATAAAATGAATTTCACACCATATGTCAAATATAATAAGCTTAATTCTGAATGGAATTCGACTCCAAATGTCCTATCCCTTCTTTGGTTGTGGTTGGTCAGTTTATTCCTCTGTCATCATTTCCTTGTCTTCTGCATCTTTGTCTAAGCCACCTTCCCCTTGGTTCTGCTTAGAAGATTAAATGAACACAAAACAGAGCCTCTCTCAGCAAAAGGCATTTGAAATAATGTAAGCTGAATAAAAAAGCAATTCAGGTGATTTTAGTTGAGAATTGAAAATTTCTTGCCTGGTTTGCAGCAAATTATTATTGTGGTATCACAGAAAGCATATCATACATGAACTGCTCTCACAGTTCTGAATGCACATATACAGACTGCATACAGAATTAGTATCACCCATTTCACACCACAGCCAATTTCATCCCATTTCATGAATGGTGGGTTTAATTTCCTGTCATTTACTTCTCCCTCACCAACTAGGATTTGTTGATTATTATAGCTGGTTTCTTTGAATAAAGTGATTTTATCATTTGAAAATTTGCATAAAGCACAGTACAATAAAGATGTGAAGAAAGGACACAGATTTTAAAATTATTTTAATACCCTAGTTCTCCATGGGATTCCACCACATGCTTCACATTTGCCAAAATGATAAACTTTATTCATAGAGAGTGAATGACTCACATGAAAATTAATAGGTATATTTATTCAAACATTCTTTTATTTAAAATTTTAAAGTACATTTATTATTAAAGCATTTATACTATATACAAACTTGAGATTCATCTCCATACAGGCAGCCACAAAACAAAGAAGCCCCCTTCAAAAAGAGACCATCAGCACCCATTGTGGCAAAAAAAGAAACAAATTGTGCAAACAGCAAAAGCAAACCAGTTCACGAAAGTGAATCCACAGCTGCAAAAATCGTCTTCACAGCAGCCCATCCAGTAGCCCATTAGTTACAAGCCACAGCCTCAGTTGAGTGCAGAGAAGAGTAACTCTCAAGGAGCCCATCCTTCACCTCTAGCCCCAACACTGTGACCTTTGCAATCTGACCCAGCATTTAAATTGTCCAAACCTTGGGTCACTCTTTGCTCTCACACCCAGGCCCTGCTGCTTTGCTATACTCTCGGGCCCGGACTGATGCACCATCAATAACTCTCTGAGACGTGAGGTGAGATATCGGCTTTTATTGACAGAACAATAAGAACAAGCAGCAATTGACCACCATGCTACATCCTGGAGACTGAGAGCCTCCAGCAAGTCACCGCTGAGCTTCACCAGTGTCATCCTCAGCCAGAAGTACAGGAAGTGATTTAACCATTCTAAGATTGAGACTTTGGGTTTTATTTCTACAAATATCTTAAGAAAGAACAAGCAGCAATTGACCACCATGCTACATCCTGGACACTGAGAGCCAGGGCTCAGGCCCCAATCGCCTTTATACCGGGGTCTGTGGGAGGAGCCACAGGAACAGTCAGCGGTGGGGGGGAGGGGGGGGGGCATCCAGGCAGGTATATGTAGTTCACCACACAGACCCAGGTCTGGGCCCCACTATCTTGATTTGGCTCATACCTGACCTTTGCAATTCATTCAGGCACTTAAATCAATCAAACTAGTCCTGCTGAAGGGTTTCAGCCCAAAACGTTAAAAGCACTTTTGTCCGTAGATGCCGCCTGACCTGCTGAGTTACTCCAGCATTTTGTATATATTGCTTGTATTTCCAGCATCTGCAGATTTTCTCTTGTTTCAAATTGTTCTTTGCTCTCAGGACCATCCTCTACCACTTCCATACGCTCTCAGGCCTGGACTCCACCGCCTCAATTTGACCCGTACTCAACCTTTCCAATTCAGCCTGGTGTTTAATTTGATCAAACCACAGGATTTTCCTTGCTCTTGGGCCTGGGCCCAGGCCCCACCACCTCAATTCACCTCGTCTCAGTTCAACTGCACCGAATTGCCTCCAACAATGGCCAAACATTGGCTCATTCCCCGCCCTCGGGCCTGGGCTCCACTGCCTTTACTGGTGCCATACACGCCATGCCACAACCTTCCTGCACAATCAAAGACTTCAGTTCATACCACAAAAATGTCAGATCGTACAGGCGGTTCAAAAGCTCGACTCCAAAAGGGAACTCGCAGGCTATTGATTGCAGTGATCATTTTCAAGAAAAAGTGTAATTAATACAACAGGTAATTGTTGTTTTTGCCTCCAGCAAGTCACCGCTGAGCTTCACCAGTGTCATCCTCAGCCAGAAGTACAGGAAGTGATTTAACCATTCTAAGATTGAGACTTTGGGTTTTATTTCTACAAATATTATTCACCCTAAAACTGGGATGTAGATGGACTCAAGATTCTTCATTCTAATCAGCTATATATAACAAATGACTATGATACAGCTTTAATAAATAAGGATATGGAGCACCATCCTGTCAAAAACTCATATCATTAGCTGTCTTTCTCTGGATCACTAAAGATTTTTATTTTCAGTTTGTTCTATGAAATAAGTTCCAGGTTGCAAATTGTATGTGGAGGGCAGTAAACTTAGTAATAGAGAAAATTCCCCATCCGCATGTAACTAGGAAAATGTGTCAGGATTTGGGAGAGGCTTAGAAATGTGGGGCTAAATGTATAGCTTGAAGATAGGTTGATTGAACTAGCGCTTTTCTCTTTGAAGCAAAGGAGGATTAGAAGTGATTTAACAGAGGTTTACAAACTGATAAAAGGCATAAGTCAAGTGCAGTGCTAGAGTATTTTTTCCCATTGTGGAAATAGCTAATACAAGGGGGCATAATTTTAAGCTCAATATACAACATACAATAATACAATATACATTATACAAGTCAAGGAACAGTACACCACAGGAACAGGCCCTTCAGCCCATCTAATGCATGCCAAACTATTAATCTGCCATAGCCCTCCATACTTCTCCCATCCATGTACTTATCCAAATCCCTCTCAAATATTGAAATCAAATCCACATCCACCACTTCCACTGGCAGCTCATTCCATACTCTCACCACCCTCTGAGTGAAGAAATTCCCCCACCTGATTCTGATTCATGTTCCCCTTAAACAGTTCATATTTCACCCTTAACCCAGGACCTTTAGTTCTTGTATCCCCCAACCTCTGTAGAAAAAACAACACACACAAAATGCTGGTGGAACACAGCAGGCTAGGCAGCATCTATAGGGAGAAGCGCTGTCGACATTTCAGGCCGAGACCCTTCATCAGGACTAACCGAAAGGAAAGATAGTAAGAGATTTAAAAGTAGTGAGGGGAGGGGGGAAATGCGAAATGATAGGAGAAGACCGGAGGGGGTGGGATGAAGCTAAGAGCTGGAAAAGTGATTGGCGAAAGTGACACAGAGCTGGAGAAGGGAAAGGATCATGGGACGGGAGGCCTCAGGAGAAAGAAGGGGGGGGGGCGGGGAAGCACCAGAGTTCCACCAGCATTTTGTGTGTATTGTTGTTTGAATTTCCAGCATCTGCAGATTTCCTCGTGTTTGCTCTGTAGAAAAAGCCTGCTTGCATTTACCCTATTTACACCCCTCATAATTTAGTATACATTAAGTCTCCACTCATTCTTCTATGTTCTAAGGATTAACATCCTAACCTATTCCATTATAACTGGCAACATACTTGTAAATTTTCTCTGGAGCTTTTTGATCTTATTGAGATCTTTCCTGTAGGTAAGTGACAAAAGCTGTACACAATACTCCAAATTAGACCTCACCACTGTTTTATACAACCTTATCATTCCAACTCCTATATTTTTGAAGGTCAATGTATCACAAACTCTCTTTACAACCCTACCTATCTGAGATGACAGTTTTAAGGAATTATGTCTACACCTACCATTCACCTCCTTCATTCACTTAACCAGGGCCTCAATATCTCTCAAAAACCAAAGCTCCTTAAAGGTGTTATCCTTGCCTTTTATTCTGACAGGAACATACAGACTTCTCAAACTTCCACTTTTGAAGGCCTTCCGCTTACCAAGTACACCTTTGCCAGAAAGCAACTGGTCTGAATCTGTACCTGCTGGATCCTTACTATCAAAACTGGCCTTTCTCCAATTTAGAATCTGATGCACCATCAATAACTCTCGGAGACTGGAAGCGAACGATAGGCTTTTATTAACGGCAAAAAGGGAGCACGACATCTCAGAGACTGAGGGAGGAGCAGTGCCCCAATCGCCTTTATACAGGGGTCTGTGGGAGGAGCCACAGGAGCAGTCAGCAGAGGGGCATGTCCAGACTGGTATACATAGTTTACCACAGAATCTCAATCTGAAGACCAGACCTATCCTTTGCCAAAATTATCTTAAAACTAATGGCATTATGATCACTAGGTTCAAAGTTCTCCCCTACACAAACTTATGTCACCTGCCCTTTCTTATTCCCTATTATTCTTATTCTCAGCCAATCCTTTACCAGTGTGGGAGTCCCAGTCAATATGTGGAAAATTAAAACCTTATGTTGTGATAGTATACAACCTTGCTACAAATTTACTCCTCTAAATCCTTTAGACTGTTGGGTGGTCTATAATATAATCCCATTAACTTGGTCATTCCTTTCTTATTCCTCGATTCCACCCATATAGCCTCAGTACAGGAGCTCTCCAGACTACTGACTGACCACTGTCATGACAATTTCCCTGAATAGTAACACCATCCCTCCCACTCTATTACATCTCAAACAATGGAACCCTGAACATTGAGCTGCCGGTACTGCACCTCCTGCAATCAAGTCTAACTAATGGCTGCAATGTCATAATTCCACAGGCTGATCCATGCTCTTTCAGCCGGCTTTTCTACAATACTCCTTGCATTGAAATATACACAACTCAGAACATCGGTTCCTCCATGCTCATCCTTTTGATTCCCGACTTTCTATGTAGGCTTAAAAACATTTTTCCCCACAACTACTCCACTGTCTGTTCTGGCACTCTGGATTAAACCCACCCATGCAGCACTAGCAAACTTTCCTGCAAGGATATTTGTCTCCTTCTAGTTAAGGTGCAAACCATCCCTTTTGTACAGAGCCCACCTTCCCTGGAAGAGAGCCCAATGATCCAGGCCCTCCTTCCTGCACCATGTGTTAAAATGTACGATCTTCCTATTTCTGGCCTCAATTGCACATGCTATGGGTAGCAATCTTGAGCTCACAACCCTGGAGGCTGTGTCCTTTCTATGACTCTACCTAACACAAAGCCATCATTCACATCACTTTGGAGGACAATGCTATCAATTACTATTGTATGGATCACAGTCAATTTAACAACATTATCAATGATACTACTGAAAGCATGTATCCATTAAACAGAACACATTGCTTTGATTAAAAATGACAGATTCAAAAGTAACAAGCTTTATAAAAGCAGAAAGAGGGCTTGCATTTATATAATGCTTTTTATACCCTTTGGAATCTCTAAACACTTTACAAATAATGAAGTACATAATGAGCTTTCAGATTGTTGGCAAATAAATCATTTAAAGGTGTCTTAGGATAAACCAGAAACAATATGCATTGGCACTAAGAATGAGAAATTATTCTGTTTCTCCCAGGAGTGTTTCCTCAGCAATGGACATTCTCCCATGCATCTTAAAATATAAATGTTTATAAGTGAGAAGAAGAGTGTACCATTCTCCAAGCATTCATGTGCAAGTAAATAGTCTTAAGTCAGGTTAAAGGTTCTAAATCAGATTCAGCACACATGAAATTTAACTCTATGTGGTCTCAAACCACAATTATGGAAGACCACCTCCAGGGACTCTTTCTCTTCTTTATTCTGGAGTCACATTGCACTTTAAACTAAGATTATAAATTCTGATCAGTGTCTACTCAAAACCGAAATTAGATCTGCTGAAGGGTAATAGAATGCAAATAAGAATAACTAGTACTGATATTAAATTAGTGAATGCTGGAAAGGGTCTAATAAACACTGATGCTAGCTTGAAATGAGAATTAAGACTAAGCACAAAACCAGAGCTTTGATGCATACACAGATTGTTAGTCTATAGAATATTCAAAGCACGACTAGTCATCACGTAGTTGAAAGGTAGCTGATTATAAATGTTCAATATGTCACTGTGCAAAAGGAAAAAGCACATAGCTACATCCTGAGTTGCTGCACTATCACCTTCTCTGAAGTTTATAATAACCTTTTATCTCAGCCTTCTCGGAATTCTTCAGCATTGTTATTTAGCTATTGATTTCATTGACTCTCTTTCTTCTTGAGCTGAGGATCTTACCAGTACCATGCAAAATGTAAATATGCACACCATATATCGGTACTTCCCTGCTTGCAGTTACAATGCCATATTTTAAATAAAATTGTTTGTCAGGCACAATTAGTTTTTTTTTCAAATCTAGTTGTTATTTAACATTTTCAGCTGATATCGTTTAGGTTGAAGCATTATTAGAATCTTCACTGATGATCTATCCTATGATTTAAATTTGCAAAATTTAAATTCCAGCAGCCCAATCAGCAGCATGAGCAGGACAGAGCAACGATGTTTCTCACAGGTCGGCTTAAAAAGTACAGAAAGGACAAGTGGGGCTGCCATTGTTGGGAGTAGGCTAGTGGTGATAGAAGGATTGTCAGGTTTGGCTCAACGGAGGCTTCGGATCAGAGGAGGCGTTGGTTCTGGGTAAGTTTCTGTTAAGGTTCCCTTTTCTTTTCTTACTGTCCCTAGTGTAATAAATGGCCAGTGTGTGTTCTTCATGCCGGATGTTAGAGTCCTGGGAGACCCAGAGCCCCTCAGGGAACTACACCTACATGAAGTGAATCCAACTGCAGGATCTGGAGCAGCAGCAAGATGACCTTCGGCTTGTATGGGAGAGCACGGGCTAGGACAGATGGTTAAAAAGCAAAGATAGCATGTAGTCAGACTGTTGGGAAGGACAGGCAGATGATAGGACAAAATTTCAGCCAGCAGGGTGAGTACCTGTGTATTAGAGATGCAGAATCAAAAAGGTAGCAAATACAGCACTCAAAATGTTTTATCTTAATGCACCGAGTATAAGAAATAAGCAGGATGATCTTGTTGCACTTTTACATATTGTCAGGTATGATGTTATGGCCATCACTGAATCATGGTTGAAGGATAGTTGTAGTTGGAAGCTGAATACCCAATGTTACACATTGTATTGGTGGGATAGGAAGGTAATCCGAGGGGGTGGCGTGGCTCTGCTAGTAAAGAATAGCATCAAATCAGCAGAAAGATGTGACGTAGGATCAGAAGATGTTAAATCCTTGTGGATTGAGTTAAGAAACTGCAAAGGTAAAAGGAACCTGCTGGCCGTTATATACAGGCCTCCCAACAATAGTTGGGACCTGGACCACAGATAGAAAAGGCATGTCAAAAGGGCAATGTTATGATAGGTATGGGGGATTTCAACATGCAGGTCGATTGGGAAAATCAGGTTGGGAATTGATTTTAAGAGAATGAGTTTTTTGAATGCCTATGAGATGGCTTTTTAGAGTAGTCTGTCTTTGAATCTACTAAGAGATCATTTGGGAGGAAGGCAGCAGAAAGGAAATTACAGTCTAGTTAGCCTGATCTTGGTGGTTGGGAAAATGTTAGACTGGATGTTATGTAATGAATTGGAATTGATTAGGGAGCTTAAAGTAAAAGAACCCTTGGGAGCCAGTGATCACAAAATGATTGAGTTCAACTTGAAATTTGATAGGGAGAAAGTAAAATCTGATGTAGCAGTATTTCAGTGGAATAAAGAAAATTATGAGAGAGGAGTTGGCCAAAGTGAATTGGAAGGAGATCCTGGCAGAAATGATAACAGAGCAGCAATGGTGTGAGTTTCTGGGAAAAATGAGGAAGGTACAGTATTCCAAAAATGAAGAAATACTCAAATGGCAAAACAGTTCAACACTGGCTGACAAGGAAAGTCAAAGCTAATGTAAAAGCAAAAGAGAGGATTGAGAAGTTTTAAAACCTACAGAGAGAAACTAAAAGTACCATGAGGAGGAAAAAGATGAAATATGAATGCAAGTTAGCAAACAATATCAAAGTGCATAGTAAAAGCTTTTATCAAGTATGTAAAACATAAAAGAGAGATGAGAGTGAATACAGGACTACTAGAAAATGAGACCGGAAAAATAATAACGGGGGACAAGGAGATGACAGATGAACTACATGAGTATTTTGCATCAGTCTTCACTGTGGAAGTGTGCCAGATGTTGAAGGGTGTGAGGGAAGAGAAGTGGGTGCAGTTATTATTACAAGGGAGAAGGTGCTCAAAAGCTGAAAAACCTAAGGTTACACTAGTCATCTGGACCAGATAAACTGCACCCTACTGTTCTGAAAAAGGTAGCGTTAGAGACTGTCATGGCATTAGAAATGATCTTTCAAAAACCATTGGACTCAGCCATGATGCCAGAGGACTGGAAAATTGCAAATGTCACTCCATTCTTTAAGAAAGGAGGAAAGCAGTAGAAAGAAAATTATAGACCACTTAGACTAACTTCAGTGGTTGGGAGGATGTTGGAGTTAATTGTTAAGGCTGAGATGATGGAGTACTTGGTGACACAGGACAAGATAGGACAAAGTCAGCATGATTTCCTTAAGGGAACCTATTGGAATTCTTTGAGACTGCATGTGGGATAGATAAAGGGGATGCAGTGGATGTTGTATATTTGGACTTTCAGAAGGCCTTTGACAAGGTGCCACACGAGACTGCTTACCAAATTAAGAGCCCATGGTATTACAGGAGTGTTATTGGCATGGTTAGAGCATTGGCTGATAGGTAGGAGGCAGCAAGTAGGAATTAAAGGATCCTTTTCTGGTTGGCTTCCAGTGACTAGTGGTGTTCTGCAAGGGTAGGTGTCAGGACCACTTCCTTTTATGCTGTCTATCAATGATTTAGACAATGGAATAGATAGCATTGCCGCAAAGTTTGCAGATGATACAAAGATTGGGCAGGTAATGTTGAGGAAACAGGTAGGTTGCAGAAGGACTTAGATAGATTAGAAGAATGAGCAATAAAGTGGCAAATGAAATACAATGTTGGAAAATGCAATGGGGAGAAAATCCAAAAATATAAGATGCAAAGGGACTTGGGAGTTTAAAGGTTAACTTGCAGGTACAGTCAGTGGAGAAGAAGGCAAATGCAATGTTAGTATTCCTTTCAAGAGGTCTAGAATACAAAAGAAGGGATGTGATGCTGAGGCTTTACAAGGCACTGGTGAGGCCTCACCTTGAGCCTTGTGAACAGTTTTGGGCTCCTCATTAAAGAAAAAATGTGCTGACATTGGAGAGGATTCAAAGGAGGTTCACAAGGCTGATTCCAGGAATAAACTGGTTATCATACAAGGAATGATTGATGGCTCTGGGTCTGCACTTGCTAGAATTCAGAAGGATGCGAGGGGAACTCATTGAAATCTTGCAGATGTTGAAAGGCCTAGACAGAGTAGATGTGGAAAGGATGTTTCCCTTGGTGGAATGTCTAGGACAAGAGGGCACAGCCTCAGGATAGAGGGGCGTCCATTTAAAACGGAGATGCAAATAAATTTCTTTAGCCAGAGGATGGTGAATTTGTGGAATTTGTTACCACAGGCAGCTGTGGAGGTCAGGTCATTGGGTGTATTTAAGGCAGAGCTTGATAGGTTCTTGATTGGACATGACTGGGGAGAAGGCCAAGGAGTGGGGCTGAGGGGGGAAAAGGATCCGCCGTAACTGAATGGTGGAGCAGACTCGATGGGCCAATGGGTTATTTCTGCTCCTATGTTTTATGGTCTTGTGGTCTTAAAACAGTTTGTGATGCCAATATTCCTTTTCTTATCTTTTTCTAAAATTGAGTTTTCCACTTATAAGTGTCACGAGGACGTACAAGAAAAAATTTAAAATCCCTCTTCAGAATCTGCTGCTTATTGCCTTTATTTTTACCAACCTTGAATATTTGACACCAGATCCCTTATTTAATTTAAACATTTTACACTTCCAAGAATTTCTCTTTCCCTTTCTATTCAGATAAGATTTTCTAAACAGTCATGGTATAACAGCACCGTGGCGTTAGGATAAGCAATGTCCATGGAAATATGTTTCACAAATTTCACTCTGCTGTTTGCTGTCAGCACAGAACAAATAAAATGTACTGTGACATCTACAGTCAAATCAAGTCTTTCATAAGGATTACTGCATGCTGCAGTAACTCTCTCCAAAAACTAAATTCCTACCACTCACTTTGATAAAAGCTGAAGGAAACCACAACACTGTAATTAGCCCTTGCTCTACCCCGATTTACCTTGTTTAATATATTTTGCACCCATTGGTAACTTCATGCACAATTCATGTCACATAATCAGTCTTTCAAAGAGCATACTCTGATAAACAGAACTTTTTCTGTCAGAGACATCTACAACTGTATTTTTTCTTAATTTCTACTTCTTATTCTGAGCTTTGTAAAATAAGGCCACATTTTCAATTGGAATGATATCCATGTGCTTTTCTCTTCAAATTTCTTTAATCTCTCTCTTGCAATTTTCTCAACCACTGTTTCTCACAAATGAATTAAGTTACTTTAGATTATGCAAATTGAAGATTCTGAATAACCAAGCATGTATAGAATCACAGAATTTTTACAGCACAAATTAGGTGGCAATTAACCCATTTAATCTATGGCTTTGTTGCCATCTTGGGCCACATGGCTTCATATTATCTCCTTACCTGTCATTTCCTCCCTCTGGTGCTCCTTGCCCTTCCCTTTCTTCCATGGTCTTCTGTCCTTTCCTATCAGATTCTGCCTTCTCCAGCCCTTTACCTCTTTCACCAAACAACTTCCCAGCTCTTTATTTCACCCCTCCCCCTCCTAGTTTCCTCTACATCTCGAACCTTGTACTTCTTCCTCCTCTCCCCCACATTCTTACTCTGACTTGTCATCTTTTTTTCCAGTCCTGCTGAAGGGTCTAGGCCCAAAACATCAACTGTTTACTCTTTCCCATAGATGCTGCCTGGCCTGCTGAGTTCCTCCAGCATTTTGTGTGTATTGTTTTGATCTCCAGCAACTGCAGATTTTCTTTTGTTTGGCATTTTATTGAGCAATTGCAGTTACAATCCCCTGTGCTTTTCCCCACAGTGCTGTAAATGATTTTCTTTCTAACAACTGTGCAATGTTATTTTGAAGGGTCTGCTTAATTTTATTTTCCTACTCTGTAGGCAAGGAATTCCATAAGACCATAAGACCATAGGATAGAGGAGCAAAATTAAACCATTTGGCCCATCAAGCTTGCTCCACTGTTTCATCATGGCTGATACCTTCTCTCCATATCCCTCATGCTCTGACCAATCAAGAATCTATCAACCTGTGCTTTAAATATACATAAAGACTTGGCTTCCACAGCTGCCTGTGGCAACGAATTCCACAGATTCACCACTCTCTGGCTAAAGAAATCCCTCCTCATCTCCATTCTGAATGGATGCCCCTCTATTTTGAGGCTGTGTCCTCTGGTCTTAAACTCTCCCACCATAGGAAGCATCCTCTCCACATCCACTCTATCAAGGCCTTTTGTATTTGATAGGTTTCAATGAGGTCACCCTCATTCTTCTGAATTCCAGTGAATGCAGGTCCAGAGCCTTCAGTCACTCTTCATATGACAAGCCATTCCGTCCTGGATCATTTTCATCAACCGTCTTTGAAGCCTCTCCAATGTCAGCATATCATTCCTATGATAAGAAGCCCAAACTGCTCACAACACTCCAAGTGAGGCCTCACCAGTGCTTCATAAAGTCTCAACATTACATTCTTGCGTTTATATTCTAGTCCTCTCGAAATGAATGCTAACATTACATTTGCCTTCCTCACCACCAGCTCAGCTTGTAAATTAACCTTCTGGGAATCCAAAAGAAGCACTCCCAAGCACTCCTTTACACCTCAGATTTTTGAATTTTCTCTCTATTAAAAAAATAGTTCAAGTTTTTATTTCTTTAGCCAAAGTGCACGACCCTACACTTAACGATGCTGTATTCTATCTGCCACTTCTTTGTCTCCTAATCTGTCTAAGTTCTTCTGTAGCCTCTGTACTTCCTCAAAACTACTTGCCCTTCCACCTACTTTTATATCATCTTCAAACTTTGCAACAAAAACCATGAATTCCATCATCCAAATCATTGACACATAATGTAAAAAGAGTCAATCTCAACACGGACCAGTGTGGAACACCACTAATCACCAGCACCCAACCAGAATAAGTCCTTTTATTCTCACTATTTGCCTCCTGCCAATCAGCTGCTGCTTTATCCATGCTAGAATTTTTCCTGTAATAACATGGGTTCATAGATTGTTATGCAGCCTCATGTGTGGCACCTAGTCAAGCGCCTTCTGAAAATCCAAGTACACAACATCAACCAATTCTCCTTTGTCCATCCTGCTTGTTATTCATTTGTTCTGACACTCTGTTTGGTAGTCACACCCTTGCCATGTCAACCCAAATCCTAAGTCCCAACCAAACTACACTGCTATAGTTGTCTTTTAGAATGACTCCATATCGTATGCTTTCTGGACATCCAAGCACAATTACCTCTTAGTCACCCTGTTCATTTCACCTTCAGAGTTCTATCAAATCTATCAAATACAGTTTACTTTTTATGAAACCATGTTGACTCTGATTGATTGTTCAATGATTTTCTGAATATCCTATCATTATTCATTAAAACTCAATACTATTCATCTGCTGCTGAAACAGGTCCATGGTGAATGCAATCTCCAATCTCCCTGGCCATACACTCATCAATGGAACAGTTATTTCTGTCAGACTCTTATTTATTGACAATAGTTCAACCTTTAATATCATAATTCCAAACGAACTCCTCTCTAAGCTCTTACTCTTAGTTCTTAGCATCCTCCTCTGCAACCAGATCTTTGACTGTCTGACCAATAGACTTCATCGTAAGATAAGGCAGTAACTCCTCTGTCACATTCATTCTCCATATTGGAGACCCATGGAGCTCCATTATCAGGCCCTTACTTTACTCTTTATGCACCCCTGACTGTGAGAGCAGATTCTTCTGTAACTCCATCTGCAAGAGCACAGATGACACAAGCATTGTGAGTCTGATCTCAGATAACAATGAGATAGAGTTAAGGAAGGCAATTGTGAGCCCAGACTGATGGTGTTAAGACAACCATTTCTTCAACAGCAAAACAAAATAGCTGGTTACTGACTTCAGGAAGTGGGGCAGACAATGTGCTCCTGTCTGTGTCAAAGGTGCTAAGGAAGAGATGGTTGAGAGCTTCAAGGTCCTGGGTGTAAACATCACCAATAGATTGACCTGGTCCAACCACAGAGAGGTAATGACAAAGAAAGTACACAAGCAACTCTACTTCTTCAAAAGACTAAAGAAAACTGGCACATCCCCATTGACCTTTACCAGATTTACAGATGCATCATAGAGAGTGTCCTATCAGGATACGTCACAGCTTTGCTCTTTAGAAGGTACAGGACTCTCAAGACTCACACCACCAGGTTCAGGAACAGTTATTACCCCTCAACCATCAGGCTCTTGAACCAAAGGGTATAACTTCATTCAACTTCACTTGCCTCATCATTGAAATGTTCCCACAACCTATGGACTCAACTTCAAAGAACCTTCATCTCATGGTCTCAATATTTATTGCTTATTTATTTATTATTACTATTTATTTCTTTTTATATTTACACAGTTTGTTGTCTTTTGTACACTGGTTGAATGCCCAAGTTGGTGTGATCTTTCACTGATTCTATTATGGTTATGATTATATTATGGATTTATTGAGTATGCCCACAAGAAAATGAACTTCAGGGCCATATATGGTGACATATATGTACCTTGATAATAAATTCACTTTGTACTTTGAAGACTACAAGAAAAGGCAGAGAGCTGCGAACAAAGCCCAGTCTATCATGAAAACCATCCTCCCCTCATTTAACTGTCTACACTTTCCATTGTATTGGGAAAACAAGCATCGTAATCAAAAACCCCACCCACCCCAGTGATTCTCTGTTCCCCATTCCACTGGATATGAAAGCTTGAGAGCACCTACCAGCAAGCTCAAGGGCAGCTTCTATAAAGCTGTTACAAGACTCCTGAACAGACTTCTTACATGATGGAGATGAACTCCTGATCTCTCACTCTACCCCATCCTGTCCCTTGCACCTTATTTTTCTATCTGCACTGCACTTTCTCTTTAATTGTAAGACTACATTCTGCATTCTGCTCTTAGCACTATCTCAATATACTTCTGTATGGAATGGCTGTCAATCAAAACTTCACTGCATCTTGATATATGTGACAATAATAAATCAGTGAACAATTACTAATGGATTCCATGAACTTTCCAAAGTGTGAAGTTAGATTAATGAGTCATTTGTCTGCCTTGTTTTTGGAATCTCTAATCACCCTCTCACCAAACAATGTTACATTGTTTGAGTTCTGCCTTACCATCCACCATTGTACTCAAGCACAGTTTGTATTATTGGAATCCAGACCTTCGGTCAAGATGGTGCCTGCAAACAATGATTCCTTGGGCAGCATATTCCAAGTAGCCAATCTCTTCAATTATTTCACTTTCTCTACGCCTTCTGCTTGTTCTTTTTGCCTTGATTGTGCTACAGAAACTGTCAGAGTCTGTGATGTGCAATTCAGAATTCGATGAAGTGATCCTAGCGCTCTGCTATGCCCAGAGAGACACCTCATGAAAAAGATCAGAGACAGGGTCCTGAAAAGGACCAAGAACACGAGCTGACTCATGGAAAAGATCAGAGTCGGGGCACGGAACCAAGAACAACTCCAGTTCAAAGCATCGAGGTAGATTGAAGCATCGCAGCGAATGCAGAGGACGTCCGCAATCACTCTCAATGGAGGCCATTGTGGCAAGGACAATCAGTGGTCAGGTCAACAGCATTCAGAACTGGCATGATAGTTGCTCGTACGGTAGGACTGAGTTTGTGTGACCGCTCTCCTCAAATGCTGACAGGAAGATGTTTTCAATATTCTGAGATTTATGTGATTATTGGACTGTACTTTATACTGGTCTCCTGCAGTTTTTCGGTGTTTTCTTTTTTGTGGCCAATTGGCTGGTGGATGATCTGCTGGTTTTTTTGTGTGCGAGAGACAAGGTTGGGGATTTTGATGCTATTGTCGCTGTTTTATATTGCAAGTGCGGGGTCAGGGATTTGATGCTGGGAGAGGCTGTTGGGGATTTGATGCTATTGTCGTTGCTTTCTTTCTGAGGGGAGGAAGCTGGAGATTTGATGTTTTTTTTCTGCAGGGAAGGGGGCGGGGGGTTTTGGAGTTTCTTTTTCTTTTCCATTTGGGGAGGGAGTTGATCATTTTTCTTTCACCAGCTCCCATGATCTTTTTGTATTTCCTAACTATCTGGAGAAGACAAATATCAGAGTTGTACTGTACATGCATACTTTTGCAATAGAATGAAACTTTGAATCTTTGAACATTTGAATCTTTAGAAATGAACCATGCTTGTCAGAAAAATTCTTTTAGCATATCATCCTTGCTCTGGGGCGTCAGATTCTCTGAGTATCAACCAGGGCATGAAATTTTCATTTTCGTTAACAAATTATCCAAATAAGGATCTCAAATGTCAATAGAAAATTAGGGCACCGTCTTCAGGTTTTCTAGCTATGTTAAGCATCACCTGCTGTCTATGGCCCACTGCACCTTACCCTAACAGAAGCAGCATTTTCTTTCATTTGTATGGTGTCAGCAGTGTATGAATTCTCTACAGGCTTTGTGACTACACACCAAGATCCACAATGAACACTTCCCAAACCTTGTATATCTAATTTTAGCTACAATGGAATTTTTATAATATTAAAATTAGATTAAAATATCTTGAAATTAGCTTTGTTTTCCCTCTGATCTGATTATAGAGCAAATAAAATGAACAAGCAGAAGAGCTAATTTTAGATACTTAAGGAAACTGGGCATAAAGCTAATGAAGGCACAAGAGACTGCTGGAATGTGTTGCAACACACAAAGTGTTGAAGGAATTCAGTGAGTCAGACAGCATCAGTGGAAGTTAATTAAAGGAAAATAATATCTCAGTCAGCTTTCCAGCATTTCACAGAAACTTACTGAATTACAGCATAAATAAAGTGCATGAAATAGTCTCCTGCCCTTATTCTCAGCTTGAATATGATGTATTCTAAGGGTGAGGAGAATTAAATTAAGCTAGAGAAATACAAACAACAAAATCAGACACAAATTGATTTCTAATTTTTTTAAGAAATGAAGTTAGTCCTCATCCACAAAGCCTTGAGAAGACTTTCAATCACGTAAATAGAGATTGCATTAGAGTAGTAAGAAATGCGGTGCTGAATAATTAGGGTGATATAAAGGATGCTGAATTTCAGACCTGAGATGTTGGCATTGTTCTCCTAGTGCTAGACATTAGTTAAAAGTGTAACTTCAAAGTCATGAAAAGTTTTGCCAGAACAAATAAACTGCTTCCAGTTTAGTCACATACAGATCAGACTGAGTAGGGCTGCAGATGTCCCCTGAAGAGCATTACTGAACCTGATGAGATTTTGATAATAAACCGGTAGTTAACCATCATTTAGCTATTTATGTATATGAAATTACACAATTAATTATTTGAAAAAAATATACTTTTATATTTCATACACTCAGTTATAGATTTAACTAAACATGAATTCAATCCCTTAGTCTAATCTGCAACTTTTCATTGCAATCTATCCTTCACAGCTCAAAATAAACTACTTTCATCCTCCAATACATTACAACTTCATGTAGATCTCATACACTTTCAGTTTATCATCACATGCTAAATTGTTGCATTAACATAATTCCCTCCATATGTTTGAACATATTGTATTACTTTCTCAGGATTACCATTTCTTAATGTTATCTGCATGAGTTAACACGAACATCCAGTAACTTTGGAAGTTGATTTCTGAATTTGGCAAAATATTTGCAGATGTTTCGGCTCCAATCAAGAGGCCATCATCAGTGTGCAGTTGAGGGTGTTATCTCCTCAGAATGCTGGCTTATATACTCCTCTGGGGTCCAAATGAATATTGATTAGACATCATGATCTGGTAGGCTGATTCAAAGCACTGTAAACAGTTTGGCAGTGGAAGATTCTGATTGGCTACCTTCAAGGGAGGCCCATTGGAAGTGTTTGCTTCACTGTCCAGATCCTGAGATTACTGATGATTCAACACACCCTCTCTAGTATCAGTTCATGAAGACAAAAAAGGACACCATTTCAAGTGGATGACAGCAGTGGCCTTGACTCAAGCAAGAACAAGAAAAGAATGAGAATTTCTTGAAGCATGGTTCTCTACAGAAGGATCCATCAACAAACACATCAAAATAGATATGGCAAAGGAACCCTTACGGAGTAAAGAGAAACAAGGACGTCAATGATCTATGAATCACCAGTAATCTCAGGATTTGGACAGCCAAGCAAACACTTTCAATAGCCCTCGCTTGAAGCTAGCTAATCAGAATCTTCTACTGCTAAACTGTCACAGTGCTTTGAACCTGCCAACCAGATCATGACATCAAATCAATATTCATTTGGGGCCCAGAGGAGTATATAAGTCAGCATTCTGAGGAGACAACACCCTCAACTGTGCACTGATGATGGCTTCTTGATAGAAACTGAAACATCTGCAAACATTTTGCCAAACTTGGCAAGCAGCACTTACCACGCAACATAGAGCTTACATTGCTGGCAATCAGCTAGAGCTCAAGAAAAGTAGCTACGATCTGCGCAAAGCTATCAAGGCTGTGAAACAACAATACAGGGACAAGACTGAGTCAAGATTCACAACGAATAGTACACGTGACTCGTTGCATAACATCGCAGACTTCAAAGCCAAATATAGTGATGCCGCCAACATCGCGGCCTCTCTCCCAGATGAGCTCAATTGATTTTACACTCGGTTCAATGTCACTAACTCTGAGTCTCCGAGGAAAGCCATCACTCCAACCTGCAACCTGGTCATCTCTGAGGCTGAGGTACCCAGATTGGTCCAATGAGTGGACAGCTGCAAGGCTGTGGAACTCAACAGCATCCCAGGTCAAGTACTCAGAATGTGCACTGCACAACTGGCAGGTGTGTTCATTGACATTTTTAATCTCTCCTTCTCCCAGTGTAAAGTGCCCTCCTGCTTCAAAACATCCACTATTGTCTCTGTACCAAATAAGACCAAGGTAACATGCCTGAAGGGCTGCTGTCCTGTCACACTCACCTCAATAATAAGTAACAACACATACAAAATGCTGGTGGAACACAGCAGGCCAGGCAGCATCTATAGGAGAAGCACTGTCGACGTTTCAGGCCGATAATTGAGGCTGGTCAAAAATTACATCTGCAGCATGCTACCACCCAAACTGGACCCCGTACAACACAACTGATTGACAGACGATGCATAGCCACTGCTCTACATACCATTCTTACACATCTGGAGAAGAAGGATGCTTATGTGAGAATGCTGTTCTTGGATTACAGTTCAGCATTCAATACCATAATCCCAGCTAGGCTCGGAGACCTAGGCCTTGACCCTATTTTGTGAAGCTGGATCCTGAACTTCCTGTCAGATCACCGGCAGGTGGTAAGAGTGGGCTCCCTCACCTCCACTCCTCTGACTCTCAACACAGGAGCCCATCAGGGCTGAGTCATAAGCCCCTCCTTTACTCCCAGACTGTGTTGCCACCCACAGCTTTAATCTGCTAATTAAATTTGCCAACAACACTACATTGATTGGCCTAATCTCAAACAACAATGAGCTGGCCTTCAGGGAAGAAGTCATCTCTCTGACACAGTGGTGTTAAGAAAACAACCTCTCCCTCAATGTCACAAAAACAAAGGAGCTGGTTGCGGACTACAGGAGGAAGGGAGATGGACTAACCCCTACTGACATCAATGGGTCTGGGGTTGAGAAGGTAAACGGCTTTAAGTTCCTCGGCATCCACATCACCGAGGGCCTCACCTGGTCTGTACACACCAGCTGTGTGATAAAAAAGGCACAACGTCACCTCTTTCAGCTCAAACGGTTGAGGAAATTTGGTATGGGTCCTCAAAGCCTTTCTAACAGGGGCAAAATTAAGAGCATGCTGACTGGCTGCATCACTGTCTAGTATGGGAACTGGACCTCCCTTACTTGCAGGACTCTGCAGAGAGTGGTGCGGACAGCCCAGCACATCTGTAGGTGTAAACTTACCATGATTCAGGACATTTACAAAGACAGGTGGCTATAAAGTGCCTGTAGGATCATTGGGGACACAAGCCACCCCAGTGACAATCTATTCCAACTTCTACCATCCGGGAAATGGTACCGCAGCATAAAAGACAAGACCAATAGGCTCCAGACCAGCTTCTTCCACCAGGCCATCAGACTGATTAACTCACATTCATTTGAGTGTATTCTATGTTACACTGACTGTTCTATTTATTATAAATTACTATGATTGTACATTAACATAAAGATTTTTACTCCTCGTGTATATGAAGGATGCAAGAAATAAAGTCAATTCAATTCATAGAAACATAGAAAATCTACAGCACATTACAGGTTCTTCAGCCCACAATGTTGTGCCAACCATGTAACCTACTCTAGATGCTGCCTAGAATTTCCCTAGTGCATAGCTCTCTATTTTTCTAAGCTCCATGTACCTGTCTAAGAGTTTCTTAAAAGACCTTATTGTATCCACCTCTACCACCTTCACTGACAGTGCATTCCACACACCCACCACTCTCTGTGTGAAAAACTTACCTCTGACATCCCTTTGTACCTACTTCCAAGCACCTTAAAACTATGTCCCCTCGTGTTAGCCATTTCAGCCCTGGGAAAAAGCCTCTGGCTATCCACATGAACCACATGATCAATGCTTCTCATCATCTTATACACCTCTATCAGGTCACCATTCCTCCGCCACTCCAAAGAGAAATGGTCAAGTTCACTCAACCTATTCTCATAAGACATGCTCTCCAATCCAGGCAACATCCTTGTAAATCTCCCCTGCATTCTCTCTGTAGTATCCACACCACATCTTTCCTGTAATGAAGTGACCAGAACTGAGCACAGTACTCCAAGTGGGGCCTAACTAAGGTCTTATATAGCTGTAACATTACCTCACTGCTCTTGAACTCAATCCCACGGTTGATGAAGGCCAACATACCATACGCCTTTTTAACAACTGTTAACCTGTGCAGCAGCTTTGAGTGTCCTGTGGACATGGGCTCCAAGTTTTGTCTAGTCCTCCATACTGCCAAGAGTCCTACCATTAATATTATATTGTCTTCAAATTTGACCTACCAAACTGAAGCACTTTACACTTATCTGGGTTGAACTCCATCTGCCACATCTCAGCCTAGTTCTGCATCCTATCATTGTCCCACTGTAACCTCTGACAACCATCAAGACTATTCACAACAACCCCAACTTTTGTGTCAACCAAGCTTCCAAATAGCCAACCTGAGCTATCAATATTCTGCGATATTTCATCTTAATTAATAATTACATTGAGTATAGGACTACAGTGAGGTGGAGGATAAAGTGTGGCTGAGGGATTGGAGCAGGGGGCAGGGATTCAGATTTCTGGATCATTGGGACCACTTTTGGGGCAGGTGTGACCTGTACAAAAAGGACAGGATGCACTTGAATCCGAAGGGGTTCAATATCCTGGCAGGAAGGTTTACTAAGGCTATTGGGAAGAGTTTAAAATAGAATTGCTGGGGGGGGGGGGGTGGGAATTGAACTTAAGAGACGGAGGAAGGGGCAGTTGGCTCCCACATAAAGAAAGCACGGAGACAGTGTAAGAGGAAGGATAGGCAAGTGACAGAGAAGGGAAACTCTCAGACCGATGGTTTGAGATGTGTCTATTTTAATGCAAGAAGCATCATGAACAAAGCAGATGAAGTTAGGGCCTGGATCAGTACTTGGAGTTATGATGTTGTGGCCATTATAGAGACTTGGATGGCTCAGGGGCAGGAATGGTTACTTAGAGTGCCTGGCTTTAGATGTTTCAGAAAGGACAGGGAGGGAGGGAAAAAAGGCGGGGGCTTGGCTCTGCTGATCAGAGATAGTGTCACAGCTGCAGAAAAGGAGGAGGTCATGGAGGGATTGTCTATCAAGTCTCTGTGGGTGGAAGTTAGAAACAAGAAGGGGTCAATAACTCTACTAGGTGTTTTTATACACCATCCAATAGTAACAGTGACATTGAGGAACAGATAGGGAAACAGATTCTGGAAAAGTATGATTATAACAGGGTTGTCATAGTGGAAGATTTTAATTTCCCAAATATTGATTGGCATCTCCCTAGAACAAGGGGTTTAGATGGAGTGGAGTTTGTTAGGTGTGTTCAGGAAGGTTTCCTGACACAATATGTAGATAAGCCTACAAGAAAAGAGGCTGTTCTTGATCTGGTATTGGGAAATGAACCTGGTCAGGTGTCAGGTCTCTCAGTAGGAGAGCATTTTGGACGATAGTGATCACAATTGTATCTCCTTTACCATAGCATTGGAGAGGGATAGGGACAGACAAGTTAGGAAAACGGTTAATTGGAGTAAAGGGAAATATGAAGGTATCAGGCAGGAACTTGAAAGCATAAATTGGGGACAGATGTTCTCAAGGAAATGTACGGCAGAAATGTGGCAAATGTTCAGGAGAGATTTGCATGGCGTTCTGCATAGGTATGTTCCAATGAGACAGGAAAAGGATGGTAGGGTACAGGAACCATGGCTGTTGAAAATCTAGTCAAGAAGAAAAGCTTATGAAAAGTTCAAAAAATTAGGTAATGATAGAGATCCAGAAAATTATAAGGCTAGCAGGAAGGAACTTAAGAATGAAATTAGAAGAGCCAGAAGGGGCCATGAGAAGGCCTTAGTGGGCAGAACAAAGGAAAACCCCCAAGGCATTCTACAAGTATGTGAAGAGCAAGAGGATAAGATGTGAGAGAATAGGACCAATCAAGTGTGACAGAGGAAAAGTGTGCATGGAACCGGAGGAGATAGTTGAGGTACTTAATGAATACTTTGCTTCAGTATTCACCACAGAAAAGGATCTTGGCGACTGTAGGGATGACTTAACAGCAGATTGAAAAGCTTGAGCATGTAGATATTAAGGAAGAGGATGTGCTGGAACTTCTGGAAAGCATCAAGTTGGATAAGTCTCCAGAACCGAACAAGATGTACCCCAGGCTCTGGCAATGATCTTTGCATCTTCAGTAGGGACAGGGGAGGTTCTGGAGGACTGGAGGTTGTAAATGTTGTTCCCTTTTTCAAGAAAGGGAGTAGAGATAGCCCAGGAAATTATAGACCAGTGAGTCTCACTTCAGTGGTTGGTAAGTTGATGGAAAAGATCCTGAGAGGTAGGACTTAGAACATTTGGAGATGCATCATATGATTAGGAGTAGTCAACATGGCTTTGTGAAAGGCATGTTGTGCCTTATGAGCCTGAATGAATTTTTTGTGGATGTGACTAAACTGGTTGATGAAGGTAGAGTAGTAGATGTAGTGTATATGGGTTTCAGCAAGGCATTTGATAAGATGCCCCATGCAAGGCTTATTGAGAAAGTAAGGAGGCGTGGGATCCAAGGGGACGTTGCTTTGTAGCTCCAGAATTGGCTTGCCCACAGAAGGCAAAGAGTGGTTGTAGACTGGTCATATTCTGCATGAAGTTCAGTGACCAGCGGTGTGCCTCAGGGATCAGTTCTGGGACCACTACTCTTCGTGATTTTTATAAATGAACTGGATGAGGAAGTGGAGGAATGGGTTAGTAAATTTGCTGATGACACAAAGGTTGGGGGTGTTGTGGATAGTGTGAAGGGCTGTCAGAGTTTTCAGTGAGACATCAATAGGATGCAAAACTGGGCTGAGAAGTGGCAGATGGAGTTCAACTCATGTGAGGTGGTTTGTTTTGGTAGGTCAAATGTGACAGCAGAATATAGCATTAATGTTAAGACTCTTGGCAGTGTGGAGAATCAGAGACATCTTGGGGTCCAAGTCCATAGGACACTCAAAGCTGCTGCGCAGGTTGACTCTGCGGTTAAGAAGGCTTACAGTGCACTGGCCTTCAATCAACCATGGGACTGAGTTTAGGAACCAAGAGGTAATGTTGCAGCTATATCGGACCCTGGTCTGTGCTCACTTCTGGTCACCTCACTATAGGAAGGATATGCAAACCATAGAAAGGGTGCAAAGGAGATTTACAAGAATGATGCCTGGATTGGGGAGCATGCCTTATGAAAACAGGTTGAGTGAACCTGGACTTTTCTCCTTGGAGCGACAGAGGATGAGACGTGAGCTGTTAGAGGTATATAAGATGATGAGAGGCATTGATCATGTGGATAGTTGGAGGCTTTTTCCCAGGGCTGAAATGGCTATCAGGAGAGGGCACAGTTTTAAGGTGCTTGGAAGTAGGTACAGAGGAGATGTCAGGGCTACATTTATTACACAGAGTGGAGAGTGTGTGGAATGGGCTGCCAGCAATGGTGGTGGAGGCAGAAACAATAGGGACTTTTAAGAGACTCATGGATAGGTACATGGAGCTTAGAAAAATAGAGGGCTATGGGTAACCCTAGGTAATTTCTAAAGTAAATACATGTTCAGCACAGCAATGTGGGCCAAAGGGCCTGTATTGCACTGGAGTTTTTCTATGTTTCTACAGCAGACAGAGTCATGTCGTAAACTCAAAGGGAGTACATTCTATTTGTTAACTAGGAAATCTCAGTCTTCTTTTCTCTGTTCCTGTGCTGTTTTGCATTCTGACTTCTCTTCCAATTCCTGAATTGTACCTCTGCACTTTTCTTTTTTCCTTTATCACCCCCAACTGCAAATTCTACAAGTACATACCACCTTCAGTCGTGCTATATCGAGGCCATGGCACAACAAAGAATTAATAATTCAATCTTGCCTAAGGTTTTATCCACTATTGATTATGAAAGTCCTCAGCCTTCATTTAACTTACTGCTTCTTTTCCGGACTTAGTGTTCAGAATGTGAAATGTGGAATTTCCTGAGTAAAACTGATCAGACATTAAAAAGCAGGAATGGGAGCAGGCCAACCACCCCTTTGTGCTTGCTCTGCCAGTCAGCAGAGCATGGCTAATCCTTTATCTCATGGCTACATTACTCCACTAACCAAATTTCCCTCAATTCCTTTAGAATAGAAAAGTCTATCAGTCTCTGTCTTTCAGAGACTTTCAGAGTCTCTGAATATATTCAGAGACTGAGCCTCCGTAAGCCTCTTGGCTTGAGAAGTACAAGGATTTACAATCCCCATACAAAGAAACTTCTCCAAATCTCTGAAGCAATGATCACTTATTTTGAAACTCTGCCCCTAGTTCAAGATATCCCAGCCAGAGGAAACATTAACTTCTCATCCACAGAATGTTATATGTTTCAACAAGACCACCTCTCATTCCCTGGAAGTCATGAGTATTGACAAAATCTGCTTACTCTCTTCTCATGATAAATCCACCTTACCACGAATCAATCTGGTTAACCTTTTTCTGCATTCCCCCTATTGCAAATATATCCTTTCTTAGACAGTGTGATCAGACTTATACATAATATTCAAAATATAGTCTCACTATGGCCCCATTTATTTGCAGTGAAATGTCTCTACACTTGTATTCATATCCTCTTGCCAACTATTTCCCTTCTTTATTGCTTGCTGTATCTGTATATTAACATTATGATTCACATACAAGACCAACCAAGGCCTTCCGAATACCAATACTTTCACCATTTAAAAATATTCCACCTTTCATATGTTTTCTATAATGGTGGATAACCTCACAATTTTTACACATTATTTGCAATCTGCTATGTCCTTGCCATCTTTATTCTGCTAATGCCTCTCTGAATATTCCTCACTACTCACAAGGCCTCCTTGTTTTGCATCATCAGTGTACGTAAGCTAACTATATCTGATCTGCTCTTCCAGTTCACTGATATAGATTATGATGCCCCTGCACCAATCACTATGGTACCCAACTAATCACAACCCTCCCTCCTTAAGATAACATCTGTTAGATTGGACTGTATAATAGGTTTTATACTATTACCTATATGCTTGTAACTATCCAATGTGCTTTTAGTGGTTGTAATTACCTTTGTATCCCTCTAGAAACCTTTCAGTTTCAGTGGTGTGTATCGCATTACTTGACTAGGGGCTATCTTATTAGTTAACTATTATCGTTAGAAATTCAGTGGAATTAGTGTTCTGTAGTGATCTCGTTCTTCATCCCCTGCCACTGGAGTCTCTTCTTTTTCTCTCTGCTCCTTTTCCCTTTCCCAAGTTTCCTTTGTTCTTGTGATACTTAAAAAAACCATTGTAAACAACAAGTTTCATGCCTCATTCTTGTTTCCAAAGAACTTGGGATCGCAAAAACATCAGTTTGGCATAGTCAGCAAGATGCTTGCAAAAATTTAAGGATCTGGAAGAACCCCAGATGAAGTGGAAAGTTTAAGCATGTAAATTTAATACAAAGTAAGACCTTCTTTCTTATTTTCCTAATTGTCCAAGAAATCACCTAGTTCTTGTTTCACTACACCACCTAATGGTAGTTAAGAATGAAGGAAAACTATAATACTTTGCTATTCTGGAAAAGTCAGATATAAACTAAGATTAAAATGGTACTCAATTCAATTTGTACTATCTGTGGAATACCTAAGAATTTTTCTGATTGCAATTTAGTGTTTTAGAAAAACATCTTTAAATTCCAATCCAATAAGAAAAAAACATCATTTGCAAATCAATAATATTCCAATTGCAATCCAATAATATCCTGACTGTAATCCAACAGTATTTCAATTGCAATCTAATAATATTTTGATACAATCCAATGGTATTTCAATTGTGGTCTAAGTAATAAGAAGTACATACAAATTAAGTGTTATGTGAGATTAAATTAAGACAATGGTCAAAGTCGTAAAACCTATTACAGAAAAAGGCCGAACTGGATCTCCATTTGTTATGTTTGAACAGATAACTGAGGGTTTGAGTTCTTACCTGAATAAAATATTTCAATTTGATAAGATTAATGAAAAAATGCAGATAAAATATAGCATCAGTGTTGAGGCTATTAAGAAGGGTTGGGCTAAGATCCAGAGAATGTCTAAGGGCAAAGAGGAGAAATGGATGGACATTAGCTATCTTGTCACAGTTAAAGTACCCAACACATGCTCAGCTGGAAAGCTGGATACATGAGCTAACGGGACAAGTCATAAAGTTAACTGAACAAGTGAAAAAGGAAAGGAAAAATTGTGACAAACTACAAAAGCAGTTAACAGGTACAGTATAAAGTCTAAAGAGCAAATCATTGCATTAACTGAACGAGTGAAAAATAACATGATAAATGTAGTCAAATCAAAATGCATTGTATGGAGCTTCAAAGTAAACATAAGCAAATTCAAAGAACCCAGCAGGGACCTCAGGTGGGCAACCCTCCCAGTGATGCTCCTCTTGGGAAATGCCCCCTACTTTGAACAGTCTTCCAAGACATCACCACCATCCAAACTCCAAGGAATTACCATATGGACATGCCATAGACTTTACAGAGACATCTAGTGACTAATGTGATGAAACAATAGGATTGGCAGCCATGTTACAACTTCCCCAATAAAGAGCAAGGAAGTTAAATCTTGCTGGACTGAAGATGGAATCAAGGAAACAAGATAAATGGTCTTTCATCAACTACCTGAACTAAAAAAGATTGATAAATGCTCCAAAAAAGTTCTATATCCTAAAAAAGGAAGTTTAAAGATTTGAGCTGAACAACTAATTAAGAACATATACAAATTGGACCCATATGATGGCATCTAAGTTTTGGCTACCATGTTGTTTTCTCAGCAAATCAGACAATTTTCTCATTGAGTTGATGATGACATGGGAGATGATAATCAAAATATTTGGGATTGGGATGTTACTGAGAGGTGGTTGGAAGAACAAGACCCCAATACAGAATGATTGAAAGAAAATAGTTGATTGTAAGCAAAAGATTTCTGAAGATGTTTCTGAATATGAGGGATGCAACAGGGTAACATGGTTAAATTACCCAGGAGTTCTGGGAGTAAATGAAGATAACTCGGAGGATTGACATATGGTCCTGGAAGTCAACTTTAATGGATGGCTTGAAACCAGATATTGTCAAAGTGATGAAGCTGACAAAAACAGAAGTGAAGCTGGTGTTCCATATAGTGAGCTAGAACAAGCCATCAGACAAGTGGAATGAGGTATCGAAATCTGAATAAGATTATTATACGTACCTCGGTTACCTGTTGATCAACAGCCACTGACCATGGGTCAACAGTCTTTGCTTGCTAGTCAACAGCCACAGCTACTGTAGATAAGTCAACAGCAAACACCCATCCATTAACCAACAGAAAAAGCAGGACTGGAATTCATCGTGTGCACCACAGCAATTTCAGTATGAATTGTAGGCATAAAAAAACAAGATGGATATTGGAAGCAAGCTCAACAACAAATTCAATCCTCTGCCCCTCAAAAGTTGCAAGATCCTGATCTGATTATAGGGTTTCAACAAACAACAAAGCCCTTGCTTGCCTTGATAGTGCAAAAGCCAGGTGCCTTATATGTTAATTTACTGATTGGGAATGAATGTGCTCAATTATTATTGGACATGGAGGACTATGATGACCATGACTGGGCAAGGATAATAACATACCATGAAGATGAGAATTATCACAAATAAATGCCTCTATTGAACTCAGATCTGATTCTGTACATTGCTAACTTGAAGGAAGAGTTAAAATGGCTGGTTGGGCCATGTTTCTGAAACTGTAGTGCTAGTATCAGAAAGCTTGGCTCCTGGTACATCTGCAAAACAGGAAAAACTGAAAGGCCTCATTGAAGCCTGTAAACTTGCAGAAGGAAGATCAGCTAATATCTACACAGACTCAATATGTTTTTGGAGTTGTTCATGACTTTAGAAACATACAGCGGCCAAAAGGATTTCTTACGGCTGAAGAAATCCAATCAAGAATGACCAAATATTATAGGAACTCATGAATGTTACACATTTGCCATCAGAAGTAGCTGTATTGAAGTGTAAAAGCCACTCCAAAATAACAACAATGAAAAGCTGATTTCACAGATGAAATTGCAAAAAAAGCAGCACAGGAAGGGATAAAATAAATAAAACAAGTAAAAGAAGTTAAAGAAAAGTCAAAGGATTAAAAGTAATGGGAACATATGCAGTGAACCTGACAACTGAAATTACGGAAACAAATTGAATTCTTATTACAGATGTATATACAAGATATTTGAGAGATGCAAGCTCAATGCTCTAAGAAAAGTGGTTCTGGACGGAGAATGGTGAGAGATTAAAAAGTGATGGAGCATGGAGATATGCATTAGTCATAGACTAGTAGCTCCAATTACATTGCTTTCTTACCTAGCACAGAAGATACACTCTCTAGGACACATTGGAGAGGAAAAGATGATCAGCAGGTTTTTCCATTGGTGGCAGAATACAAAGTTCAGAGCACAAGCTCGACAAACATTTTAAAGATGCATGATATGCCAGAAAACAAATCCTGGAGCAGTGGAAAAGCTACCACAACTAAGTGTTCCTATCCCCAACTAGTCCATTTTTACACATATGAGTGGATTACATTACTTTGCCAAAGTGTCAAGGATACTCAGACGTTTTGGTAATAGTGGATAAGTTTTCAAGATGGGTCGAAACTATTCCAGCAAGGAAAGCCACTGCCACTCATACAGCAAAAACTCTGATCAAAGACTATACTCCTGGACAGTAATTGCTATGTCACATTGAATCTGAACAAGGTATACATTTCACTGGGAGTGTTTGTCAGGAATCATGTTGACTAAAGAACACTGAATGGTCTTTCCATCAAACAGGTGAATGGGATCATCAAATGACGACAAACAAAATATCATGAGGGAAGTGTACTACAGCCTACAAATCTTCCTTTGGTCTTAATTAGATTCAAATGAACCTAAAAAAAAGAAAATTAAATTAAGTCCATTCAAGATAGTAACAGGGTAACCTATGTCACTGCCAGCAGCTCTTGATTTTAGAGAGGCTGGTATACACAATCTGGCAGACAATTTAGTTATCTATTGTGTGAAATTAACCCAAGCTGTACAGTCTGCTTCTCCACAGGTTTTTGCTGCTTGAAATGTCCAACAGAAGGGGGATACGTCCAAATTCCTGGTGAGTGGGTCCTGATTAAAAAACCTCATAAGAAGCCACTGGAGCTCAATGGAAAGATACTTATCAAGTGTAGGTAACTAATAATTCGGCATAGAAAAGTAGGTAAAAGCAAGTGGATGCATGCCAGCCACTCCAAGTGAGCTAAGGTAGCACCTGACAAAGACAACAAGTGCTGATGTTAATGTGTTAGTAATCTCTGACTTAGTGCCTATGCTGCTGGACTACAGTGAACAAATCACCTACCAACCTGAAGACTTCAAACAGATTTGATAACAACTGGACATAATGATGCTGTTACATCTTTACCAAAATTTCCTACTCACAACGTGCCAATTAAAATGACTCATAATGTGTACTTGCAGGTATCAGATGAATTTACTAATATTGTTAATGTTTCTGTCAGTATACCACACACTTCAAAAGAAGTATAGTATAAGAGAAATTTAAAATGTATATGCAGCTTTAGAAAGAGTAAGCAATGACACTGCTGGTGCCTTGGAGGAAATAACAGTTGAGGCCGGTTCATTGGCTATATTTAAGAGGAAGTTAGATATGGCCCTTGTGGCTAAAGGGATCAGGGGGTATGGAGAGAAAGCAGGTACAGGGTTCTGAGTTGGATGATCAGCCATGATCATACTGAATGGTGGTGCAGACTCGAAGGGCCGAATGGCCTACTCCTGCACCTATTTTCTATGTTTCTAACAACAGAAACAGTTATTATGTATAAGATGGTTTGTCAAAATCAGATATTCTCTCATAGGCAAGAAGCTGACAGGTCTGAAAATAAAACTGATTTGGCTGATCATATTTGTTAATAAATAGCTCAAATACATCAATTTGATGGATGATATTTCTTCGACTGGACTCAATTAACTCTAGGAAGATGGGGTTACTCAATAACTATAATTTTTTTCCTGACATGCCTTATCATAGTTTATATCTTTTTTATTGTTTATGGAAATCATTAATAGAGCAATTCAAACTCAGAGAAGTGCACCTATTTACAAAGGTAATCTACCTAACTCTGATATAATCCTATGAATACCCTATGATGTTTCCACATCTTGGGTGAACTTTTTAATTATGTTATACTTAACGTAGGTACCACAAGTTTTTCTGCCTCTGAATTTTCAGATGTAATAATTCTAAATGTGTGATTTAGAATCAAAAGGGGGAATGTTGGATTGGACTGTATATTTGTTATTTCACTTGAAGTTTAACTTTCTTATGATTATTTGTATTTTTAAATAATTTCCAATATACACATAATTTGTGTTTTAGTGATTGCAGTTGCCTTTGTACATTTCTGGAAACATCCTAGTTTCAGTGGTGGGTATCAAATTACTTGAATTTGGACTATCTTGTTAGTTAACTGTTATCCATGGAAATTCGATGGAATTAGTGGCCTGTTATAAAAAGACCAACTTAGTTTGGCATCTTTGTTCTTCTCTTGCCACTAGGGTCTTTTCTTTTGCTCTCTCCTCGCTTTCCATTCCCCTCATTTCTTTCATTCTTGTAACACTTAATAAAAAAGTTTTATGCCTCATTCTTGACTTCTAAAGAACCCTAGATTGCAAAAATATCAGGATCCAACACCTGTTTATTGTTATTCTGTTGACTCTCTGTAAACCAATCCTCAACCCACGCCAGTATATTGCCCCATTCTTTGTTGTTGTTGTTGTTGTTTTTTAAATACCAGATAATCTCTTGTGTCACCTGATTGAAGTCTTTCAGAAAGTCCAAATCTATTACAATCACTGTTCTGTCCTAATCTATTCTGCTAGCTGTAACTCAAAAATTCTGACAGAATGATCAAATATGTTTTCCTTTCAGAAGTCCATATTTTCTATGTTTCCCCCCAGGGGTAGGGAATCAAAGGTTAGAGGCAATGGGTGAAAACTTCAGAAGGGACATGAGGGGCAACATCTTCACACAGAGTCTGCCGGTGGAAGTGGTTCAGGCAGGTGCAATCACATTTAGAAGATCATTTGAACAGGCACGTAGATAGGAAGGGTTTAATGGGACTTGGGCCAAACACAGGCAAATGGGACTAGCTGAGTTGGGTATCTTAGTCAGCACAGACAAGCTGGGCTGAATGACCTCTTTCCCTCCTGTATTATTCTATGACTTTTCTTGTGTATTCTTTCTATCAAAAGTAAATCTTCCCATTTTAAAGTTATTGCCAATTTACTATCTTCTTTATCTTAAAGTGTTGTATTTTTCATGCATCTAAAATCCTGCAGTGCCATTCCAGATGCAGGAAGTCACAATACATTATGGAGGGCCCTATCTGTATGGCAGAAAGAGACCAAGCATTTCAAAGATCTGAAATGCTATTTGGCAACTCTTTGTAAATGACTAGTTGATAAACAAGTCTGCCTGTAGCAGAATATTGCAGCCACTTCTGTGTTTCTCAGGGGAGCTACAATCATGAAAAGCAGTAAATAACTCTTTTCTCCAAGCAGCCAGCCTGTCATTTGACAAGAAGCAACAACAAGAAGCATTTTCAGACACCAGTTAAAGAAGGAAATTGTAACAAGGTGTTTTATAGAAGTTTTATAAGAGAAATATAGACATTGCACTGCAGGAGAAATTATCAAGATGGACAGTTAATAGATTATTTTGAAGTGGGGAAAATTCTGAAGATAACATCAGCTTTGACTACTGTTGCTAATGGACTACTAATTTTAAACCATTAAAATTAAAATATACTTCTCCTTGAAAACCACATGGAAAGGCAGAATCTCTGGATTTGACATTGAGCCACAGACACGACTGGTGGATTTAGTGCAATCCCATTTCTGGGTTCACTGACCAACACTTTTGAAAAGGTTCCTAAAGGAAAGTGGTTCATTTTTCTTTATCATAATGTGTTTGGTTAATTTACATATTTAATATACTTTGACAAATTCATTATTTTTAAATCACTATTAATGATTTCGTTAAAAATTTTAACAGTTTCTGAATGATTCCAAACACTTTCCAATCATCAGAAAAAGATTATAAACATTAGGAAAGGTATTTTCTAACCTCTAATTGTTAGTTATCTAAACTTCCATGTTGAACAGCAAACTAGTTATTAGTTAGCAAAACATAATCTCCTAAAAGAATCCAGCAAATATTTGAACAACTGATCCAGGGTTTTGGCCTGAAATATCGACAATTTCTTTCAACCCACTGATGCCGCTCAACCTGCTGAGTTCTTCCACAGACTGTGTGTTTCTCCACATTCCAGCATCTACAGTCACTTGTGTCTCTCTAGCTATTAATTAGATCTGAAACTGTAACTGATTCATCGGTTGTTTTTAGGCAGTATTTGTTTTCATGTGACATCTCTTGAATTGGCTGATGCTATTGTTTAAGCCAAGTTTGAATAAAATGCTCAAGTGGGAGGCACATGAGTTTTGAAAAGCATACAGAGAGTGGGATCATCTGGAGAATAACTAGATTAAAGCTGCTTTCTGACATTTCTTATGAAGATTTTGTAAAATCCTGTTCTGTTAGTATCATTTACATTTTGGCGGAAGTTTGGATCCAATTCACCTGTGTGATACTCTGAATAATCCTGCTTCGGGTGCATCAAGAGTACTCCCAGAGTAATTCTGATGAGAATACTTTATCATGACCATCAATGTTCAATGGATTCATTCCTCTCCTGGTATCTCAGAAAGAATGCCCTAATAATTAGGAATGGTCTGCTTCAGCTAACACTAGGAGGTTTACCGGTTCTTCCTAGTTGGCATAATCAAGCATTCTTACAAGCAGAATACTGAGATATTTGATATAGTTTTGATGATGACTGTTGAAATACAATAACAGCATTGAGAACACTTCTCTGAATTTCTCATGAAAGCTGAATTCTATGTGAGCACAGAAGCTCATTTTAGAAATTAACCACACTTGCAAACAATTGTAATGGTTTCACAGAGTACACTGTATATAAGTACAGTATGTTACATATATTTACAAGAGAGAAAACAAAGTATTGCCATGTAGAATCTCTTAGCTAATAGAGTGAATGATATGACAATAATACATTACTACAAAGAATGTACGTTACATGATTATCTTGAGCAATAGAACTATAATATGAAAACACGCTGATTCAGAGTGAATAACATATCTATGTTTTGAGGTATACAACACTAATATCTTTTCATTAACTATCACTTTTGTTTATATAATTATTCCATACTTTGGTACTCATACAAGTTACAGAAATTCTAATTTAATTGAGCTGTTCAATTATTTGTTTTTTAGTTCTCAGTGCATTAAATATATTAAATCAGTTATTGAGTTTCATCAAGAGACTGAACATTCTAGCAATCTAATTTCTTCTATAAAATGTAGACTCCTTTTCAAAGATTGAATTACTGAATGAATGATTGAAGAGGCTGTATTAGAAACATCTTCTAATCAACTATTTTTAGCTGGACTATGAAAAGTTTGATACAGGTTGGGGTTGCCTCATTTAAATTGGGCTTCAGATAAAGTTATTGCCATAATAATACAAACAAGATTGGTAAGAAATGTGAAATTTCATTTCATGTTCTTATGGTTAAGATAAAATGTCAAAATTATAGTTTAGGAGCTTGTGAAAACCAACCCAACAGAGCATACAACAAAATATAAACATTGTTTTTGGAATTTCATTTCTTCTCTGTATTGAAAGATAATGTAATAGCTTTACTATGTATTACTTCAGACAGATTATTCTATTATGGTGTGATTAATTATTTATAAGGTAATGGTACTCTTCTAGTGAAACCATCATAAAGATCAGTAAACTGCCATTTTTCTATTTTCCAAACGATTGTTTGGAATATTTGTCAAATTGGTAATTTAGTGAATTATCCATTACACATGAAAAGTAGGGGATAGGTTTTATGAACTGGTACTGCAGCTGAGTATCTCTTCAGGATGACAGTACACATTTTGAGTTCAGTTGCTTTGGCCATGCTCTACATGATTTATATCCATTAAAATTAATACAGAACAGTCTTTACTGGAATACTAATTCGCAATCCTTAACTCAAGAATAACTTCAAGTAACATAGCTGAGCTCTCAAAATTTAGTGTTTCTCAACACACCAGTATAGATTGTTCCAACTTGCATGCAACATTTAGGAATGCGAGAAGCACAATGAAACTAGATAGTGCTTCTTTTGGAGTATTATGAAAATCCTTATTGGTCCAAACTGTGAATCACACAAGTTATGCTGGATGCCTCATCAGTATGTAATATCTAGCGGCATGGTCTCTTATTTGGGGAAGGCTAACATTGCCTCATATGGGATAAACCATACAGATAATATTCCCTTATTATTGTCATACTTTCTTACAACACAGGAGGAGGCCACTGAATTTATCAGGTCTATGCTGGCTCCCAAAACATTTCTCTCAGTCCTATTCATCCACTTATTTCCCTGTCATCTATTCTATTTCACATTCCCGTTAATTCCTCCAGATTCTCCTGCTGGCTACCTACACTTTGGTACACTGAGGGAAACCAGCATGTCTGACGAACATCCACGCAACTACCGGGAAACCATACAAACACCACACGAACAACACCTATCAGGATTCAACCCGATTCACTGTAGCTGTGTAACAGCAGTGCTAACTGTGCAACGGGGGTGACTGGATTGTGCATGAGAAAGATTGACTGGGCTGGGCCCAAACTTTCTAGAATTTAGCAGATAAAAAGGTGTGAAGTTCTGAGGGGTAAACACTGAGAAGATATTTCCTCAGGTGCTGTAATCCAGAATCAGGAAGCATACACTGGCGATAAAGGGGAGCCCATTAGACTGAGATCATGAGGAAGTTCTTGTAGTGTTCTGAATCTCTGAACTTTTCTACCCTACAGAGTTGTAGATTCTGAAATAATGTATATCAAGGCTGAGGTAAACACATTTTTGTACTCGAAAGAGATCAAGGATGTTCGAGGATCAGGCACAAAAGCAAGGGTGATCTTACTAAATAGCAACACATCCCAAGGTGCTGTATGGATTCATGCTATTTTTATTTGTTCGGTTTTTATACGTTAACCATTGATAATGTTTAGTTTGCAAGCATGTGCACTCTAAACAGTCACTGAAAAATGTAAAATAGGCAGTTCATGCTGTCTATAAACCTGAAATGATGATTTATCACCAGCAGTGCTGTTTTAGAGATTAGTACTCCAGCTCACACCCACTCTTACATTTGAAAAGCTGAACATGCTTTCAGCAGCAGGAAGGGCCAGCCCACCAGTGCTATTTAAAAGGATCATGAAATAATTGCACTCTTTGACTTCTATGAACTGTTGCTGAGATAATTCAAGTACTTGATCCTTTCTGAAGTTGGTTCAAACTGCAGTGGCCTACAAAAAGTGTGGTGTCAGGACCAAAGGACGTTTTCCTAAGAGTACAAAACAGCTTTTCGCAAATAGGGATACATGAAAAGACATTCTTCTTCTGATGTAGCATTACTGGAGGAATGAGCAAAGGGATACAGTGGAGGACACGCTGTTGGAAAGGGGAGAGAGAGTGAAGAGCACTCTCAAGATTGCCTGGGGTACAAAGGAAGTAGGTCTTCAATCTGAACCTTGGTAAGGAAAAGCAGGTGAGACATCTATGCTTCCACAAAAATGTCCTCACAGAAATCTGTACGCTGCTACATCATAATGCAGGTTCAGAGTAAGGCAATGATCCATATGCAACTGCTTTCAATGTGAACAAAACAAAAAAAATGTTCTTCAATCCTTCCAGTTTGGAGCAGAAGCATTTACAACATCTGGTAATTTACTGATCATTGTTGAACATGGAAGATCAGTAATGTTCTCGATTCATCATGCACTAATTATATTTCAGTCACTCTTGCCAGATACCAACAGGCAGAGGGAACACATGATAACATCCATAGACACAAAGCAGGCCCGCCAAAATGCTTTGCCTCATGGGTACTGCATAACAACTCTCTCCTGAACTAAATCCCAAAATATTCGAGGTTCCAATCACTCAGTACTAAGCTGATGTAAAACAGCAGAATAAGCAGGATCAATGCTCATTATCCTATCAATGCTTTCATTCTGAAAGTCTACCATGTGATATGCACATCTGCCATCCTAGTAAATCTTGTTGGGAAAGGTTACCACTAATTATATAGCTGATGAGCACTTTGTACAACTCATGCATGAGCTGAATAAAAGGCATGTTGCCAAGTGAAATATGGTGGTCGTGCGTACAGCACTGTGTTTGCATCTGAATCTTTTGCAGCAATATTCAGCAGGCCAATGTCAAGAAGTGCCAACCAATAGTTGGCCTGAGATGAAGCCCAAGGAAAATTGTCATCAAGTCAGGCACAGTCTGGGAACTTTAGCCAGAGAGTGGTGAATCCATGGAATTCTTTGCCACGGGTAGTGGTCGATTGATTCCTGTCAGGTCAGGGCATGAAGGGATATGGGGAGAAGGCAGGAGATTGGGGCTGAGAGGAAAAATGGATCAGCCATGATGATGTGGAGGAGCAGACTCGATGGGCCAAATGACCTAATTCTGGTCCTATATCTTATGGTCTTATGTGGACACCAGACAAAGTTCATCACTTCAGAAAATCTTTGGTCAGGAATTTACCAGTACTGAGCCATGACAGTTTTTGCTGCTGCCTCACAACATCAAGTTCAATCTGACCTCAGGTTTATGACCTCAATGAATATGATTGTAGCTGATCTGTGTCAGGTCTCATCTCCTTTTCTTTGCTAGATCATTCCTACGGACCACATTTGCCAGATATTTCTAATACAGTACTTATCTACTTCCTCATGAAATGACTCTCATTGATCCCATGTCCATAACGATCAGAGGTACTGAATTCCACACATTCACTTCCCTCTGTTAGAGGTCCCTATGTGCCTCAGTTTTAAATAATTGCCTTACAATTTTGTAACTATTGCCCCTCATTCAAGATTTTCCCATTAGTGGAAAGAAGCTGAAGTATTGGTTAAATTACTCATACCTATTAAGACTTAAGAGTTGACATTATTTCTTATTTTATTTTCTAAGCTCTGCTTTATGGCTTTGAAATAAAGAAGGAAGAAAGAAGCTAGAGAGCATCCAAGATGGTCCCCTTAATTTTCATCATTAGAACTAGTGTAACAACTGAATTAGCCTCCAAAACTTATAACCTTGCTTTCCAGTGATGAGAATCTATAAAGTAATTTCATCTGGAATGTTAATTCTATCTCTCTCTCTTCTGACCTACTAAGTTATTTCCAACATTTTCCGATTTCATTTAAAATTGTACTTGTGAAATATATATGTATTTCCACTGGTCTCTAACAGTAACAACCCATAGCTGAAAAGAAATCAATCAATATATGATATAAACATATTTGTCTTCCTAATAATATACCTCTCCATCAGACAGAATAAATTGATACAATGGATCATGAACTGGCTATTTGTCTTTGGACAATGCTATTTCTGAGGAATTCTTTGGAGAACAGGCACGATATTGCCATTAAGTTATGGATTCAGAAAGAATCTGGAAAATGTTTCTGGGTGATATGCATAAGGAGCTTAGGAGACTACAAATAAAATAAAGATACATTGATATCGCACCTTTAGATTTCCTTTGAGAACATATCAAAACAACCTAAAATCAAAGAAAAATTTTTTATATGTTAGTTATATTGTAGAAGATAAGGAAGTTGTTCACCCAGAAAATAGCAAATCTTTGAAATCCTCAATTATGAAGGGGCTGTGGAGGTTATCTAGGAACATATTTAATTCAGAGACTGTGAGATCTTTAGGTATTAAGAGGATACTCAACTAGTGTATTAAGAGAATATTTAGGTATTAAGAGAATCGTGGAATATACAACTAGTGAAGAAAAGAGGTGCTGATGCAAAAGATCAGCCATCGTCTTACTGAATGACAAAGAAAGCTGGAAAGGTGAATAGCTATTACTGCTTCTATCTCTTATGTTCTTTTCTCTGTTCCACCCATTAGCCTGGTACTCCCTAACAAACCCTATCAAGCAGCATTTGGACACATCATTCATAAGTCCCAGCACATCCTGTCATGAATATTACTATTCCAAACCCTACTCCCAGAATTCACTGTGTCAATAATTGCCACCCTTTCAACTAGGACAGGTGTATCAATAGTCAATGAATCTCACAAAACGTATTTTCCCATTGTACAGCATATTAGTAGGTCTTCATTGGCATGCCACAATCAAGGAAAATCAGAATCAGGTTTATTATCACTGACATATGTCATGAAATCTGTTGTTGTTGCAGTACAGTGGAAAACATCAATAATTATTACAAGTTGCAATAAAAATAAATAAACAGTGCAAAAAAGAAGAAGTGTGTTAGTGTTCATTGGTTCGTGGAGCATTCAGAAAACTGATGGCGGAGAAAAAGAACCTGTGTGCATCTTTAGGCACTTTTGCCTCTCCCTGATGGTAATAATTTCAATAGGGCTTGTCCCGAATTGGGGAGTGACACCTTCTTAAGGCACCACCTTTTGAAGATGACGATTGTGAGGCTAGTGCCCATGATGGAGCTGGCTGAGTCTAGAACCCTCTGCAGTCTCTTCTGATCCTCTGCATAGGAACCTTCATACCAGGCAGTGATGCAACCAATCAGAATGCTCTCCATGATATATCTGTGGAAATTTTCTAGAGTATTTGTGACATACCAAATTTCTTCAAACTCCTAATTAAATATAGGTCCTACTGTGCCTTCTTCATGATTGTATTAATATGTGAGCCCCAAGTTAGATTGAGATGTTAACGTACAGGAATTTGAAGCTGCTCTACCTTTCCATTGCTGACCCCACAATGAGGATTAGTGTGTATTCTCCCAATTTCCCCTTCCTGAAGTCTACAATCAATTCCTTGGTCCTGCTGACACTGAGTTGACACTGAGTACTTGTTGTGATACTACTCAACCATCTGATCTATCTCATTCCTGCATGCCTCCTTGTTGCTATCCGAGATTCTACCAACAACAGTGAATTTATAGATGGCATTGAGTTGCGTCTAGCTGCAGTCATGACTTTAGAGGGAGTAGAGCAGAAAGCATGCATCCTTGAGATGTGCCCGTGTTGGTTGCCAGCAAGGAGGAGGTGTCATTACCAATCGCCTCTGCCAGTGGTCTCCCATTGAGGAAGTCAAGGATCCAGGTGCAGGGGAAGGTACAGTGGACCAGGTTTTGGAGCTTGTTGATTAGCACTGAGGGTCTGATTATATTGAATGCTAAGCTGTAATCAATAAACAGCAGCCTGATATAGATATTATTGCTATTGTCCAGGTGGTCCAAGGCCGAGTGGAGAGTTGGTGAGATTGCATCCACTGTAGAGCTGTTGTGGTGATTGGCACACTGAAGCAGGTCTAGGTCCTTGCTTAGACAGGAGTTGATTCTGGCCATGACCAACCTCTCAGAGCATTTTATCACAAGGTCATTAAAGCAGCTCATATTGCTCATCTTGGACACCAATATAATTGATGCCCTTTTGAAATTGGTGGGAACCACTGACTGCAGCAGTGAGAGATTGAAAATGTCCTTGAACACTCTGGCCAGTTGGTCAACAGAGGTTTTCAATACCCCAACAGGTACACCATCAGGGTCTGATGCCTTTCGAAGGATCAATCTCTTGAATGTTAGCCTCTGATATTAGCTTCTGAGACAGAAATCATAGAGTTGGCAGATGTTGTGAGGATCCATGCAGGTGTACTCTTATTTCTCCCTTCAAAGCATGCAATGGAATTCTCTTTTCACTCTTACAATCGCATTCAGTAGATTGCAGAGTTCTGGATCACTGATCCCGAATGCCATTGACCTAGCCCTCAGCAGAATACCAATGTCTTGGTTCATCCATGCCTTCTGGTTTGAGAATGACTATTACACTCTCCAAGACACACAGTCATCCACACAGGTCTTGAAGTAGCAGCAGATGTTGGTGGCATATTCATTAAGATCCAAAGATAGATCCCTGAATATGGTGTAATCCACTGACTCAAAGCAAACCTCTAAGTGTTATTTCACCTCCCTTGACCATGCCTTCATGGTCCTCACCACTGGTGCTGTGGTTCTCATTTTCTATCTGTCAGTAGTAGAAGTATAGCCAGGTGATCAGTCTTGCCGAAGTGCAGGTATAGATGCTGTGGTAAGCGTTCTTGATGGTGGTGTAACAGTGAACAAGTGTGTTGGCTCCCTGGTTCTACAGCTAACATGTTGGTGCTTGATTGTCAAACTTTTTCAAGCTGGCTGAGTTGAAGGCCCCTGCAATGACCAGGAAAGCATCAGAGTATACTACCTTGTAGTTGTTGATCACAGTGCTCAGCTCCTCCAGTGCCATCTTAACGTTTGCCAGGGATGCAAAGTACACTGCAGCCAAGATGATAGTGGAAAATTCCCATGGTAGTACAGAAGGATTCAGTGTTGTTAAAAAAAAATCTGTAGCCAAATGTGACATTAAGATGATAGAAAATATTGTCAGACTCATGTCTGCTTCTCCATCTCACATCTCAATTCAATCTCAACCCCTTCTTATTTACAAGATCCACCTTGTGTAAGCTATTACCTCTCTTCTCCACTCCTTTAATCATCATTCCAAAATCCTGTGCTTTTCTCCTTTCTGATAGCCAAAAGCTCTCACTTGGCCAAGGAGAGCCAGGCAATTAGCAAGCTTAATCAGATGATCTAATACTTGCGACCACTTTGAGAACAGTCTCATCCAAAATTTGTCCTTCAGTGGCCAAAGTTGCTTGAGGATGTCCCATGCTCCAGATCAATGTAGCAGTCAAGGTACATTAATTTATAATAGGAAAATGTTTCTATTGACAGTTGTTTTCAATGATAGTTGTAAGTATAAATGATGTTTGCAAAGCTATTATTGTTTTGTGGCAAAAGATCACAAAGATACTCAACTGCAGAAAAAGGCTGCAATAGATATTCTTGGATAATATTTATTAGATTTTCAATTGAATTAAGATTTAACTGCCTGCCAACAGATCCTCTGACTTTTTTATTGCTTGTTGAAGTAACTAAGAAGACTGATGAAGTGATAGATGCAGCTTTTTCTGCAAATGATAGCATATTCCAATTTGGGTGCTGGAGGAACTCAACAGGTCAGGCAGCACCTATGGAGAAAAGTAAAAAGTTGATGTTCCAGGCTGAGGATGGAGAAGCGATGGAGGGAGAAGAAACCAGACAAGAAGGTAGAAGGAGGGGAAGTACATGCTGACAGGTGAAACCCGGTGAGTGAGAAAATGAATGGGTGGGTGAGAAAGAAGAATTAAGAACCTGGGAGGTGATAGGTGGTGAAAAAGGCTGCTCAAGAAGAAATCTAATAGGAGAGGACAGTGGAGCATGGGAGAAAGGGAAGGAAGAAGAGTTCCAGAGGGAGATGATAGGCTGGTGAGGAGAAAAGAAGGGGTAAGAGGGAAGACAGAACAGAGAAGGGAAAAAGAGAGAGGATTGGGGAAAATTACCGGAAGTTGGAGAAATCCATATTCATGCTATCAAGTTGGAGGCTAAATAGACGGAATATGAGGTGTTAGTCTTCCAAACTGAGTGTGGCCTTATCTTGGTAGTAAGAGAGGCCACGGACCGACACGTAGGATTGGAAATTTGAGGCCAAGTTGTGTTTGACAGAGCGAAGATGTTCTATGAAGAGAACCCATTGGTATTTTAACTGTCTTTCATAAAATGTGATCTAATGCAAGCTCAGCTCTCAGAATGAATGAATGCAACATTAAGAGAACACATTGGATCTCATGGATGGCACTTCACCTGGAAGGACTGTTTGAAGCCCTAAATGATAATGAGGGAGGAGATGTAGGGGCAGGTGTAGTACTTGTCCTGCTGACAGGATTAAATGCCAGACCACTCTAATCATGTTACTGATGATTCTAGAAATGCATGCTCATGCATGAAATTAGAAAGATCGCATTCAATGTGCCAAAAGTGGTGCTTTGCATTCAATTTAGTAATTCAAGCATCCTTACTTTCTTGAAACAGAATTCAAACTGATTGAGGAAAGGAGTCTTGGAATTAGTGCAAAATTAGCCAAAGACTGGTGAACAATATAGAAGATTATAGATGAAGAGGGATAACAGATTGTATTAAAGTTGTATATGTAAGGTATTTGCTGTTATTTTTCTTAGAAACATGTTAATCTATGGAAAACATTAATGGATTGTGTAGCAGATGCATTCATTCTGAGAGCTGAGCTTGCATTAGATCACATTTTATGAAAGACAGTTAAAATACCAAAATATAATTATTCTTGGTCTTGGTCTTGTTTTACTGCTGATGAGATTCAAAATTTTCCCTTGAGTTTTTATTCTTTCTTTTCATCCCAGGACAGAGTCAGATCATGGTTGGTTTCTAATTATGATACTTTAGACATCACTAGCTTGATGGACTTTTTTACCTGTCATTTCCATAGGTTTATAATGTTCTCAAAATATTTTAATGAGAGTTTGAATACCACCATTGGAATAATGATGCCATTAAATGCTCTTTTCTTCTAAGCTGTCGCTGAAGGATGAATTGCTTCTGGCGCCACAAGGGAAGCAGGTGGTGCTCAATAGTTCTATGGGTGATGATGTTCTAATTTCTCAGTGAGGATCTGGGAAAATCCTACAAACATTTTCTCTAAAATTCAGGAAATTCCTTGCTATGTAGGAGCTTCAAGTACCTGATATCAGGCATATGGATGATGGGGCCCTGATGAACGTGATTAGAAGCTCAATGCAGCTGACACTGGCCTCTATACTTCAGCTTTTGTGTGGGTGTTAGAAACATAGCTAATATTTCAGCTCAAAGACCCTCCAAGTTGGACTAACACTCTTGACACTTCAGATCTAGAAATGAATGAGATCAATTTTCCATAAATAATTTGTATTATATACTATTTCTGCTCCTTGCATTTTGCTAGAGAAATAACAGGTCTCTAATCAGGAAATACTGCTTTTTGACTGGTTGTATTACAGTCTGATATGGAAGCTCCAATGCACAGGTTCACAAGAGGCTGCAGAAAGTTATAGGCTCAACCATTTCCATCAGGGGCTCAACCCTCCCCACCAACAAGGACATCTTCAAGAGGCGGAATCTCAAGAAGGCAGCATTCATCATGAAGGACCCTCAACATCTAGATGTCCTCTTTTGGTTACTACCATCAGGGAGGAGGTTCAGGAGCCTAAGACCAACAATGACTCAGAAACAGCATGAACACCACCTATTTATTTATTTTCTTTATGTCTTTCCACTGTCACTAAACAACAAATTTTGCATCATTTAAAGCAATTATATTAAAAATTGATTCTGATATTGATTCAGAACTAGGATAGTGAGAAAACAGGTTGGTATTCTTATAGAGAATGTAGAGCAGGGATGAGTAGGACAAAATAAATGTTTCTGATAGGTTGAAGCAAGGGTTGGTCTAGAAATAAATTGTTGAAGCTTTCAAACTGAGGTAGAGACATAGAGAGAGTGAGAGAGAGAAGACAAAAATAAGAATTTTAAAGCAGCATATGCAGAACTGTAGGGAAAGCTGGCATGTCAGGCTATTCTGGTAGAAAAACTGAGCCAAAATTACAACTGAATAACCTAAAGCAGAAAAGGAGCACTAGAGATGTAGCAAGTCAAGCAGAGAGGATTTATGCACTGGGATTTTCAAAAATGACTGAAATATAAAACAGCTCCAACTTCTATTCAGTTATGTAACTTTATAATTAAGCATAGTTTCCAGTGAGTGGAAAATGTTAAATCTCATCCAAAAAATGTTGTACTCTACTGGTTTGGTTGCTTTATTATTGATAACTATATTAGTGGACAGCAACATAGAAGAACACTACATTGATCATAGGGACATGCACCCAAAATGTCTGAGATGTGGCTGCTTGATACAATAGCAAGGTAGTAACAAACTGAGGTAATAGAAAATAGGGAATTCAAGGAAGAACATAATATTGGTATGCAGTGAACATGATGGGTGTTTAATACATTATTGTTCTAGCCACTGCTGTTAGTGAAATACCTTTGATATTTCTTTAGATTCATGTTTGCTATTTGTTGAAGAGAACAGCAATGCGTAAGAAACTGCCAGTCTCCCACACAAGAAGATAGCAGGAGCAGTACCACAAGCTTGCCCCTCCATTCCATATGACCATAGCTGATCTGTGCTGGACTTAACCCCTCTTCAGTGCCATAACTATCAACTTCATAAATAAACTATCAACTTAAGAAATAAATGCGTGGTCTATTTTCTAAATGGGGAGAAAATCCAGGAATCTGAGATGCAGAAGGACTTGCGAGTCCCTGTGCAGAACACCCTACAGGTTAACTTGCAGGTTGAGTTGGTTGTGAGGAAGGCAAATGATATACTAGCATTCATTTCAAGAAGTCTAGAATACAAGAGCAAGATGTGATGCTGAGGTTTTATAAGGCACTGGTGAGACCTCACCTTGAGTATTGTGAACAGTTTTGGGCCCCTCATCTTAGAAAAGATGTGCTGGCATTGGAGAGTGTCCAGAGGTGGTTCACAAGGAATGAAAGGGTTATCATACGAGTAATGTTTGAAGGCTCTGTGTCTGTACTCACTGGAATTCAGAAGAATGAGGGACAATCTCACTGAAACCTTTCGAATGTTGAAAGGTCCAGACCAGGCATGGGCAAACTACTGCCCGGGGGCCATATGCGGCCCGTTAAGCTTTTTAATCCGGCCCGCAGAACTTGATGAAATTATATTAATAAACCTTGTTAACGTTTTTTTCCCTGCAATTCTGGCATTTTCCCAATAGATGATGCACTCTATATACATTGACCTTTGTTGAGGTGCAGCGTAATACTCCACATTTGCGCTTTACTCTTTGTTCGGCTCGACCTATTTGTGTGAACAGGCGTTCAGCGTCATGAACATCAACAAAGCCAGCCACAGATCCAAATTAACTGACCAACACCTCAGATCCATCCTGAGAATCGCCACAACAAAACTAAATCCAGACTTTGATGCACTGGCTAAAAAGGGAGACCAACAACACTGTTCCCACTGAAATTAAAAATGTTTCTTCGTTGTGTTATGTAAAAAATGCATTTGAAAATATGTTTTTCAATAAGCCTTACATGTTACATGTCATTTTTGTTAAGTGATGGAAATGAGTAGTGCGCAGGTGCACATACTTTCTCAAAATAAAAAATGCGCTCCAGATCAAATAACGCGCTCCGCATACTGGCGCGCTGTCACTGTTCTGTCCTTGTGCTGGTCGTTGTTGAGTTTTGGCACAGGGGACAATTGAATAAGAAGGAGCAGGACAAGTAGACCTGCATCTCCTACCGTTTTTGAAATAAAGACAGTCAGGAGGAGAGTGATGATGATAATATCTTGAAGGATAACAGAATTTTCAGTGCTTTAAAATAATAACTGTTACTATTAAAAAAAGCTGTATTTTATTCATTTAATTTTCAGTGTTTTAAAAGTCATTTCAATAAATAGCTAAATACCATGGGACTTCAAAGACAGATATTTTGTTGTAATGCATTTGTTCATTTTCAATTGAAATTAAAGCACATGTTTTCTACATATCCCATGATATTTTATTTTCTCTTATTAGGTGTATTACCAAAACACTCCGTCCATCTGCTCCTGGTCCGGCCCCCCTGTCAAATTTTAGAACCCTTTGTGGCCCACAAGTCAAAAAGTTTGCCCACCCCTGGTCTAGACAGAGTAGGTGAGGAAAGGATGTTTCCCACGGTGGGAGAATCTAGGTCAAGAGGGCACAGCCTCAGGATAGATGGAGCCCTTTCAAGACAGAGATGCAGAGAAATCTCTTTAGCCAAAGGGTGGTGAATTTGTGGATTTTTTTGCCACGTGAATTTGTGGATTTTTTTGCCACGTGAATCTGTGGAGGCCAGGTCATTGGGTGTATTTAAGGCAGAGATTGATAGGTTCTTGTTTGGACATGGCATCAAAAGTTACGGGGAGAAGGCCAGGAATTGGTGTTGAGGAGGAAATAGAAAAGATGATCAGCCATCATTAAATGATGGAGCAGACTCAATGGGCCAGATGGCCTAATTCTACTCCTATGTCTTATGGTCTAATTTCTCAATCTTTCAAATATTTACCTGTCTCCACCTTAAATATACCTAATGACCTAGCCTCCACCACCATTTGGGTAGATATCGCCAGAGATTCACGCTCTCCCTACTGGGACTCAAGTCTCATTTTGATCAAGGTTGGAGCAGAACCTCATCTGAAATTTCTCATATTAGAGTGTATGTGCTGATAGCTTCACTTGTAGAATGAGCCAAGTAATTATAAGATAAATACTATTGTGATGATAACCTACCTCATTCTTCATAACAAAAACAACCCAATAAAGACGCTGTTACTCTTTTAGTATATCCTTCCAGAGATACTTATTTATGCTTCTCAGCCTTCTTGTTAAGATCAAGTGTCGTTCAAGTGTAGTGTGTGTGTAGGACACTTTGTCCATTGAGTTGGACTTCTCCAGCCCGATGTGTCTCACTTATGGCAGTGATATTAATGTTGCTCCATGTTGTGAAAGCAGTGTACCATGCAGGCACTCTTGAAGTGATTCATAAGAATCCTAATGGTCGAGCTCCCAAATTTTACTTTGAGCAGAGAAAAATATATGTGCTTGATTTCTTTTAATAGGAAGTGACTATTGCATGCTAAATATTGCTAAGTAAATAAACAGACTATATGGTCCAGGCAGACCAAAATCTTGTCGAATGGAGAGTGAACACTAATGCATAAACTTATCAGATACACATAAATGCCCACACCCACACACAGTCTTCCTGCATTACCCACTCTTCTCAAACATTAGTTTTACCCCTTGGCCTTTTCCTCACATGCTCCCCCAATCTCTCACTCACTGAGTCAGGAAGCATCTGTGGAGGGAAATGGACAGACAGCTCTTCAAGTCGAGATTTTGTAGGCTAATATAATAGGTGGAAACACAGAATTCACAACTACCAACATTAGGTTGGGGTTCATTTTAGGAGGCTTGTATGACATGATGAGGTAATTTTATAGAGGACTTTTATTGTGCTTGTTGTTCAGTGTATTGGTGTTCAATAATTCAGTTGCTACATTTTTTTCCTAATCATAAAAACATCTCTGCCATTTTATTTGTGAAAGCCTACATTGGTAACCCTGATACTCTGGGATGATTTCAGAGTTATTGAGCATGCTGGCCAATGCAGTCACGTGGAAACCGCAGGAATTTGGGGAGTATAATGCTGTTGCTTGGTCTGTACAAGCCAAGGCCCAGTTCACGCTATGAGAAATCCCTGCCAACACCACCAAATATTTCTATGTAGTAGCATTGCTCAGCAACTCCACAGCTGCAAGTGTGGTGAGTTGACTAGAACATCTGCCTGGACATGATAAATACCAATCGCTGAAAACTCACCTTTTCCAGACTTCTGGACTATTGGACACAGCAGACCAGGCAACATCTATGGAAAAGAGTACAGCCCTGGCTAAAAGGGCTAGACCTCTGCTCGGTGCAAATTTACTGTGTGCCCAACGACTTTTAGTCAATCTTGCCAGCTTGTGGATGTCAAGGACTTTGGGTCATTACCCTGCTTCCCCAGTAAGTTCCCCACAATGATTCTGCCAAGCACATGCACCACTGTAGGTGAGCTTACTCAACTGCAAGGTGAATTCCCAAACCACACCAAGCCCACATTCTCCACTGCAGACACAAAACATGGGGTTGAGCACCACATTTCTACAATTGGTCTACCAGTCCATGCCTGTGTATGTAGAAAAGATGGCTATCACAAAAGCTGAGTTTACCAACATGGAAAGACTTGACATTGTATGCCAGTCAAACAGCACCTGGACTTCACCCTTCCATATTATCCTTAAGTCCAATGATGGTTATGGTGGTTGCTGCCCACATGGCAATTACCAACACCTTAAGGAAGCCACCAATCCCAACTGTTACCTGGTCCCACACATCCAAGAGTTTTCACCACATTTAGCAGGTAAGTTAATTTCTTTGAAAATTGACTTAAATAGCAGCTACCATCAGGTGCCTGTGAGCTTGGAGGATATTCCCAAATTAATTGTGATAACCCCATGTGGCCTCTTTGAGTTTCTGCATGTGCCATTTGGGCTGGAAAATGCAGCACAAACTTGAAGGACTCTATTTTCCTTTTGTTTACCTGGATGGCAAACTTGTTGCTAGTGTCTCCAAATCTGAACACATATCTCATCTCCGCTCCCTTTTTGAGCGCTTAACCAACAGGGGTTGATTACTAAGTGCCAGCTTGAATTGTCAACCATTGACTTTCTCGACCATCATATCTCTGCAGGTGTGGAACCCCTCCCAAAACAAATAGCCACTACTATGGATTTCCCACTGCCCCCACTCTACTAAAAAACTACATGATGAATTTCTGTCACCACTTCATTCCATTAGCTGCTAAACTTGTGCTTCCCCCTCTATACTGCGCTTAAAGATAATGCCCCTAATCATGTGCTTGACTGGTCAGCAGACATGACCAGGGCATTTGATGATACCAGACAAACTCTTTCCAACATGACCCCACTGTAGCACCCACTCACCTGATGCTTCAGACTATGCTGAGGGTGCTGTGCCCAAACAGCTGGTCAGAGGACGGTGGCAGCTCCATCTCCCCGAAAGGAAGTACAACATGTTTGACCGTGACCTTCTTGGTGTCTATCTCGCTGTCTGCCATTTCCATTTTCTTCCAGAGGGTCACCACTTCACAGCATTCACTGACCAAAAACCCCCTCGTGCATGCGATGGCCAAAATATCAGACTTTTGGTCTGCATGGCCGCAAAGCCAACTGGCCTACATATCAGAGTTCACAACTGATACACAACATATCAAGGGGAAAAATAATGCCGTGACTGATTGCCTCTCACGGCCAGCCATTGAGGCCATACACCTAGGGGTTCACTAAGCCAGCATGGCAATCAACCAAGCTACTGTCCCAGAGGTCCAGGCTTACTGAACAACATTCGTGGGTTTGTGGCTGGCTGACATTAAGTTTGGGGAAGCTGTGATTTCTCTCCTGTGCATTGTCTCAACCTGTCGTCCTTGCCTCATAGTGCCCGAAACAGGGGGTGGACTGTTTTTGACTCCATACATGACGTCTCGCATCCGGGCTGGAACGCCTCATAGCAACTGGTTGCACTGAAGTTTGTGTGGCACAGCCTTAGAAAGGAAATGTGCATTGGACTTCAGCCCATGTTGAATGCCAGTGGGCAAAAATTAACCATCATATCCAAGCACCATTGGCACCTTTTGAGGTCCCTGAGTGCCAGTCTGGCCATGTTAATGTGGACCTTGTTGGACCTCTTCCCCCAGTTCTGTGGTTTCACACAACTCCTTACCATGGGGAACCATACAACCAGGTGGCCAGAGGCTATCGCCTAGCATTGACGATGACTGCAAACATGGCTCAGGGGTTTATAAGCACCTGGGTTGCTCAGTTTGACAGACCATGGTCCCCAATTCATATCAGACCTCCAGGAGGCCTGGAACCTCGTTGTTCGGCTACATCAGACAATGGCGTGTCACTGCAGTCCAATGGTCTATTCAAGTAGTTTCACTGTTCATTAAAGGCTGCTCTGAGCTTCCCAGATGGATGAGTGTTGGCATGATCTTCTCCTGTGGATCTTGCTGGGCTCGGAACATCTCCAAAAGAGGACCTGCAGTCATCCATGGCTGAATTGGTATACAGGCAGTCTTTAAGAGAGCCAGGTGATTTTATTCCTGATGCCATGACTGCCTGGTCAGCCTCTAAACAGCGTTCCACCCTCCTCAGTGAATTAATTTCCTTGCATCTATTCCTACCTCCCATCATGGTGTACAACACTCTTGGGTCCCTGTTGATCTACATTCCACCTCTTTGTTTTCGTCCACCATTATGCACACCAACATCCCCTTAGGCCCCCTTACAATACCCCATTCTGCAGTTTGGAATGGAGAGAAACGACTTTTATCATAGATAAAAGGGGTAAACCTTAATGTAGATCGCCTTAAACCGGCCAATATTTGGAGGGTTCTGCTACCATGCCCCTGCCATCACGACATGACCATGAGTGTATCCACACACCTCTAGACAAGCCAAAATCACCTGTTGTTCCTCCACCCAAGAAACATTGGGCCCAAGGCGGGCGTTTTGTCTGAGATCCAGACAGGCTCACAATGCCGGCTCTAGCGTATTCTGCAGGGGATGGGGGTGGGTAAAATAATTGGTGGAAATGTACAGAATTCACAGCCACAGACATTGGGTTGGGGTTTATCTTAAGAAGCTGGTCTGATGTGACGAGGTAATTACTTAAAGGACTTTCAAAGCGTTTTGTGTTCAGTTTTTGGTGGTGAATAAATGATTTGCTATGTTTTTTTCTGGAAAAAAACACCTTCGCCGGTTTATTTGTGAAAACCTACATACTGGCCCCAAGGGCAGTCATGATACAGGGTCCCCGACTGAAACGTCGACTATCCACTTCCCTCCCGAGATACTGCCTGGCCCGTGGAATTCCTCCAGTACAGTATTTCACGTGTGCTCCAAAGTTCCAGCATCTCTCTCGGAATCAGGTTTATCACCACCGCATGTGTCGTGAGATTTGTTAACTCAGCAGCACAGTTCAATGCAATACATAATATACAGTAGAAGGAAAAGAAGATATAATAAGTAAATCAATTTCAGTAATTGTGGTCCCTCCGTAAGTATCTTGTGAAAGGTGTTGCACTGTAAAGTCTGCGCGCTGCGACATGTTCAATTCACTCACAAAGCCAGCTCCTCACCCGGGCCCGGCCGGGACTCCAATACGCAGCGGCAGCGTACGCAAGGCCTGCTGGGTGTTGTAGTTCTCTCTGAGCCGCGGGCCGGTGGCGACAGGAGCGACGCTGCACCGTGCCAGCCTGTGAAGGGGACGGGTCTGAGGACAGTACGTACCCGTGGGGTGGGGGACGACGACCGTTAAACGCCCGGTGCTCTCGCGTGTGGGCGGGGCTGGCGAGCCCGCATGTGGAGTTTGGGCCAACTCTGCGGCGGGGCTGTGCGTGGCCTCACGGCCTGGTGTCTGCTCCACACATTGGGTTGTAGCGATCAGCAGACGCGGCTTTTTCGGTGAATCCTTGCCCTGTCCTGACGCCCCAGTGGTGCCGGTAGAGTCCACGATACAGCCTTTTGTAAACGTGCTGCTAATTCCCTTCGGGGGCCAGTCACTGGTTCGGAGAAGGGCTGCACTTTCGGAACTGACATTTGGGTTGATTTGAAAATATATTAATACATTTTAAAGATTAATCCCTTACATTTTGGCCAACTTCCACCAATATGCTGAGATTTGTTTCAGTTCGCGACTATTTGTAAAATTTAGCTGGTGTTTTATTACTGTACATTCGTGCTTGCACTTAATTCCTCCACCACATCGCTGTTATTTTGGTATCAATACAAGTTATTTTTGCTCTGCCCCCCGCTGAGAGACTTAAGTTTCTGAGTAGCAATCATATCTCTTAAATAAGTAGTTCAAATCGCATCCCAATTCTTTGCAATTTTAATATATGCACAAACACAATTTCATACGCTAGCCTTTCGCTGGAAACAGAACTTTTTCTGCAGTTTTCCCATTGTTACGTTTATAGTAATTCTAGACCATTTGGAATGACCATTAAAGGGAAATTTTGTTTTACAGTTAAGCTCCCAAGATTTGCTATTATACTTTTCAGAGATTTCAGTGTTTTGATGAATTCATTAGATACTGATTTCTGCAGTTCATTTGAATCTCGTGAGTTTGGGGTCTAATTTTCTGTAACGCCTTTGGTGTATTGGAGCTCCACACTTACCTGAAGCTCGCCTGGTCCTGTATCCCCCTCCCCCAAACTCTTGAAACTCACCTGGTTCTCTCACTACTACCAAATTAACAAGGTGCTTTTTCCTGCAATTCTTTTTAACTCACCTATTGCATATTTCCTGTGCACCTTTTATGTCCTAAATCCAGGATTTGAAATACACGAGTGATAACATGGTTAGCTATAAAAACAAATTTGGAGTACAGTAGTACGTATTTAACAATGTATCTATCTCACTGCCTTGCATTCAACATCTCAATTTCAGGACTGACAAGAAGATATAACTGCTTAAAAAATCTTAAACCTTTTCCCAGTTGTTAGGTGAACAGAGAAGGTGAAAATAGTGCTTTGGTATCTTTTAACCATATAACAATTACAGCATGGAAACAGGCCATCTCGGCCCTTCTTGTCCGTGCCGAACACTTACTCTCACCTAATCCCACCAACTGGCACTCAGCCCATAACCCTCCATTCCTTTCCTGTCGATGTACTTATCCAATTTTACTTCAATTGACAATATTGAACCTGCCTCTTCCATTTCTACTGGAAGCTCGTTCCACACAGCTACCACTCTCTGAGTAAAGAAATTCCCCCTCGTGTAACCCCTAAACTTCTGCCCCCTAACTCTCAACTTATGTCCTCTTGTTTGAATCTCCCCTATTCTCAATGGAAAAAGCCTATCCACGTCAACTCCATCTATCCCCATCATAATTTTACATACCTCTATCAAGTCCCCCCTCAACCTTCTATGCTCCAAAGAATAAAGACCTAACTTGTACAACCTTTCTCTGTAACTTAGGTGCTAAAACCCAGCAAACATTCTAGTAAATCTTCTCTGTACATGTAATCTTCTCTATTTTGTTGACATCTTTCCTATAATTCAGTGAACAGAACTGTTTTAATGTCAATGTCCAGTCATAGGAATTTGGGTGATGAAGATCTTAAATTTATTATTAAAAACACTCCAGAATTGTATTTAAGTTTTGTCCCTCTGGTCTCTGCAAAATCTTTGGCATTAATTTTTATTATGATATAATTTACTCCACAAAATCACTGGTATGAACACAGCTTTGATAGTTTCACTAGCATACAGAATACTGGAGTTACACCTAATATGACCCTCTAATCAATCCAGTCTTTCCAAATATCAATTTATTCTAATTTATATGAAGTACTACAGGAGCTTTCATTGGGCTTTGGCCACAACTCAGTTCTGTATGTGAACAGAAAGCTTTATTCATATATTGATCCTGTCCTTGGCAAAAAAATTTTATCCTGCTGTTTAGGAACAATGTAATTTGTTCTAATCAAAGAGTAATGACTAGAAACTGTAAATCATATACTCTTCCAGTTCTTTCATTCAATTAGTACAAAAATGTACCATTATCAAAAATATACTGTTGGACGCCCTGTTTGGAATTTATTATTGTAAACATTAAATGTAAACCTGTTCTCATAAGGTACGCCCTCCAAACCAGTTGCCTGGATTTGAGGGGGTACCTTACGAAAATAGGTTGAGTGAACTTGGCCTTTTCTCCTTGGAGCACCAGAGGATGAAAGGTGACCTGATTGAAGTGTATAAGATGATGAGAGGCATTGATTGTATGGATAGCTAGAGACTTTGTCCCAGGGCTGAAATGGCTAACACGAGTGGGCATAGCTTTATGGTGCTTGGAAATAGGTACCGAGGGGATGTCAGGTAAGTTTTTCACACAGAGAGTGCTGGGTGCGTGGAATACACTGCCGGCAATGGTGGTGGAAGCAGATACAATAGGGTCTTTTAAGAGCCTCTTAGATAGGTATATGCAGCTTAGAAAAATAGAGGACTATGCGCTGACATTCTAGGCAGTCTCTAGAGTAAATTACATGGTTGGCACAATATTGTGGGCTAAAGGGCCTGTAATGTGCTGTAAATTCCTATGATCTATATAACTGGGCTGAGAAGTGGCAGATGGAGTTCAACCCATGTAAGTGTTAAGTGGTCCATTTTGGAAGGTCAAATTTGAATGCAGAATAAAATATTAATGGTAAGACTCTTGGCAGTGTGGAGGATCAGAGAGATCTTAGGATGTGTGTCCACAGGACACTCAAAGCTGCTGCTCAGGTTGACAGTATTGTGAAGAAGGTGTATGATGTGTTGGCATTCAACTGTAGGATTGAGTTCAAGAGCCATGAGGTAACATTAACTGTAATGTTACCTCATGGCTCTTGAACTCAATCCGACTTGACGTACTGCATTCAGTTCTGCTGACCTCACTACAGGAAGGATGTAGATACTATAGAGAGAGTGCAGAGGAAATTTACAAGGATGTTGCCTGGATTGGAGAGCATGCCTTATGAGAATAGGTTGAGTGAACTCGGCCTTTTCTCCTTAGAGCGACGGAGGATGATTTGGTAGAGCTATATAAGATGATGAAGATATAAGTTTTTCACACAGAGTGTGGTAGGTGTATGGAATGGGCTGCTGGTGCTGGATACAATAGGTATTTTAAGAGACTCTTAGATCTCTTGGAGCTTAGAAAAATAGAGGGTTACGTGGTAGGGAAATTCTAGGCAATTTCTAGAGTAGGTTACATGGTTGGCACAACATTGTGGGCCGAAGGGGCTGTAATGTGCTGGAGATGTCTATATTCTATGTAAAATATTTGTTCAAATATTTTACTTCTCATTGTATGAATTTTCTTCTGATTCCATCTTAGGTGAATCAAATGCAATTCTGAAGTTAAATTTTCCTTTATGGGTGGCAAAAAAGTTTTGACAGAAATGAATTTTGATGAAGAACTGATGCCCAGGCAATTACCTGTGGATGACTGGGATACCACAGAAGACTTTGACCCTAGTGTGCCACCAAGAACACCCCAAGAATATTTAAAAAGAGTCCAGTAAGTAAGAGTGTCTGAATTGAATTATTTGAATTAACAGAAGGTGCAAAGAAAGTCAAATTGCTAGACCAACAGTGGATGTTTTGCTTTGCATGCCAGTGCACTTGAGATGTAACTGATGTGTAAAAGTGTGGTAGTATCTACTTTCCATCAGTAGATTGGTGCTCTAGCTGCACCTTTATCAACCAAATATGGCACTGGTTGCCTAACAAAAGATTGGTTTATGGTGTAAAATTGTTCGTAGATTACCAGAACATAATGGATATTCAAATGAAAGTTTAGAAGCAAATAATGTTGGATAATAAAAATGTAATCAGGTAATTGGATGGTTTAGTTTTATTTACAGTTTATTGCTATGGATTGTAGAAGTTACTTCTAAATTTTTGCATTCAGGATTGAAGCATCAAGATGTCCTGAAGTAGTGGTGGCAAAAATTGACCCAAGAAAGTTAAAAAGCAATCAAACAGTAAATATTTCGGTAAGTTCAATATCAGTTTTATTAAAATAAAATCCTCTCTATTTTCTTGACTACTTTTATTTCTTTATTATCAGTCAATGCCACTGAAATTAGCGGTAAGGTTCAGGTTCAGATTTATTTATCGATCTCTCACATGTACGTTGAAACATACAGTGAAATTCAGTGCTGCCAAAGGGTTTCGGCCTGAAACATCAACAGTACTCTTTTCCATAGATGCTGCATGGCCTGCTGAGTTCTTCCAGCATTTTATGTGTGTTGCTTGGACTTCCAGCATCTGCAGATTTTCTCTTGTTAGTGAAATGCATTATATGTATTAACAACCAACACACCCAAGGATGTGCTGAAGGCCTGCAAATGTCACTACACATTCTAGTGCCAATAGTGAATGCTCACCATGTTTGGCAGAGAAGTGCGGAACACAAAACAGAACATACCGTATGACAAAGCAACAACAGCAAAACAAGCCCTGTTCCTCCCTCACCACCCACCCATGCACATACACAGGCCTCCAGCGGACTCGTGGATTTGATCAAACAATCAGCATCCCCAGCATACTTGCAGAGATTTGCAGACTCAGGGCTCCAGCCATCAAACCTCAGCTTTTGGACCTCCAATTGACCTTCTGGTTTCTTCCTTTATTGACTTCCTTCCTTTTCCCCTAATCACACTGGACCCCAATACCTTCCCTACTCTCTCAATCTGCCCAACACCCTCACATTCCTCCTCCCACTTACCTTCCTCACCTCCTCTTACTGATGGCTTACTGTCCTCTTCAATCAAATTCCATTTTGTTCAGTCCTTAGCCAATTCCACTAATCACCTCCCAGCTTCATGATATCATTCACATTCTCAACACCAACCCTTCACCTGCCTTTCAGCCCAACCCTTTACCTGGATCTACCTATCCTGCTAGCTCTTAGTCCACTCCTTCCCCCTATCATTATATATTGTCTACTGTATCTTCTCTGTTCCTTTCCAGTACTGATAAGAGTCTCGACACCAAACATCAACAGTCCATTTCCCTTCATCAATGCTGCTTGGTCCACTAAGTTCCTTTGAGTTTTTAGATATGGCTCCATATTTCCAGCATCTGCAATCTCTTGTGTCTTCTGTTAACTGAAGAATGACTCTCCATTTTAAAGGCAAAATGAAAGAGAAATAGCTTAATTTGGTCTATCAAATCCATTTGTTTGTAATTACATTATGCAGCATTGCAAGTTGTTGGATGGGATAGTCATTTCAAAGGGCAGAGTCCAGAAATAACATTTTCTCAACTTTAAGGTGAACATTCCACTCTACCTATAACCATTAAATTACATTGATTATTTGGACATTTGCTGTTTTTCTCTGCTTAATATTGGTCTAACTTCAAAAGATTTTTATAAATGTTTTAAAATGCTTTATAGCATAGGTTGTAAAAATGGTATAAATTCAGGATAGTTAAGATACTTTGTAAAATAGTAGCTAAGAAAATAAATTGATAAATTAACACATTATTTTTACTTTTAAAATAAATCTTGTTTATCTGTGTGGTGATTCCCTTGAAATTTGGTTGGGCCTTGTAACCTTTACCTTATCACTTACATAAAGAATGCTTCCTTTTATATGTACATCTTGAAAATATAGTTGGGGAATAGTCAAATATATTTTGAAACACTGAGGTAAAGGGATAACACTAAAGCAAGTACACATTTTGTCTCCATTTGCAGTTGCAAAATTCATAAGGTACAGTGTCATATTAATGTGATTTTGTTAACTTGTGTGGTTAGCCATGGTAATATTATATGTGGCTGATGCAATTAAATTATATGTGGCTGATGCAATTAATGCAACATGTCATTTTTAAATTGTAGTCCTGTAAGCTCCAATGCTTCCCTTCAGAAGCATCCAGCTCACACACACCCAATCATCTGCTCAATATGGAACCCATTCCTTTATGAATTTCAGCTCCCAAGAGGATTCACAGTTCTGACAAGCTTCATGTGATACATAGCCAGTCCTCTCATTCCTACGCAGAGCCACTCAACAACATGCATCTTCTAATGGGTACCAACACCTCACCCACATTGTCAGGTAGCAGTAGGTGGACAAAATGGGGAAAGCAAGTGAAGGCAGTAGATGTAGTAAACTAAGTACCCATTCTAGCTGGGCAATGTGACTACCCGCTCTGTCACCTTTAACGAACATTGAAAAAACTGCTGCAACTGGATTGAAAATTGAAAAATAAATGAGCACTTATGATCTTGAGCAAGGTCAAGTAGCTACAGCAAGTCCCTGTGAATTAATTTGAAATGAAACTGTGCTAAAGTCATAGGCACCCTAGATTTTTTTATATAAATATTGTTTTAGGTGTTTTTTTTTTTGTCTTCTGCATTAGTGTATCAGTAGAAATTAGCAAATTTTATTTTTCCAAACATTCTTTTTCCAAAAAAATTAAATTTTACAGAGAAGTTTTTTGTATTTCAGTAAATAAGGTAATATATTAAGCGTAGACCTCTTTTCAAATTAAAAAGTGATGACTTTGCAGGTATGTAGCCCAGTGCATGATTAAACAACGATAACAAACAGGTCCTAATTATCAATGATATTATGAGTTGAATGAACTAAACTGATTAACTGAAACAGAAATGCGTGCAAAAGAATTGAATTCAAATTGACTATTACTTACATCCTTTCTATACATGAGGAGTAAAAATCTTTTAAGTTATTTCTCCGTCTAAATGTGCAATTTATAGTAATTTATAATAAATACTGTAGTATATCCAACAAGATAGTCAATATAACATAGAAATACAGTTGTCTCAGCATAAGTTAAGCAGTCTGATGGCCTGGTGGAAGAAGCTGTCCCGGAGCCTGCTGATCCTGGCTTTTATGCTGCAGTACCTTTTCCCAGATGGTAGCAGCTGGAGCAGTTTGTGGTTGGGGTGACTCGGGTCCCCAATGATCCCTCGGACCCTTTTTACATCTGTCTCTGTAAATGTCCTGAATAGTGGGAAGTTCATATCTACAGATGTGCTGGGGTGTCCGCACCACTCTCTGCAGAGTCCACCAATTGAGGGAAGTACAGTTCCCATACCAGGCAGTGATGCAGCCAGTCAGGATGCTCTCAATTGTCCCCTTGTAGAAAGTTCTTAGAATTTGGGGTGCACACCAAACTTCTTCAACCATCTGAGGTGAAAGAGGTGCTATTGTGCCTTTTTCACCACACAGCTGGTATGTACAGACCACGTGAGATCCTCGGTGATGTTTATGCGAGGAACTTAATGCTGTTCACCCTCTCAACCCCAGATCCGTTGATGTCAATAGAGGTTAGCCTGTCTCCATTCTTCCTGTAGTCCACAACCAGCTCCTTTGTTTTTGCGACATTGACGGAGAGGTTGTTTTCTTGGCACCACTGTGTCAGGGTGATGACTTCTCTGTAGGCTGCCTCATTATTATTTGAGATTAGACCAATCAGTGTAGTGTCGTCAGCAAATTTAATTAGCTGATTGGAGCTGTGGGTGGTGACATGGGAACACAGAGAGTAAAGGGGGGGTCAAAATGGGTGAAAGACAACTAAATTAAAAGGTGAGGGTGTGGAGATGTGACTGTTTAACCTTCAAATCATCAGTTCTTACACCATGGCAAGAGTGAGTATAGCAACAAGAATCAAGATGGTCATCCTGCATCAGCAAGGTTTCTCCCAAGCATAAAATTTCACAGCAGACAGGAGTTTCAAGATGTGCTCTCCAAGCTCTTCTGAAGAAGCACAAAGAACTAGGCAGGGTTGAGGACAAGAAATGCAGTGGTCAGGCATGGAAACTGAGTGCAGCAGATGAGAGATACATCAAACTGATGTCCCTTCTAAATCAGAAGAAGTCCATCACTTCTATCAGCTCTGAACTCTCAGAAACTAGTACACACTACACCACTCTAAAGTCTGGAGAAGTCCTGTCAGAAGTGGTATTCATGGAAGAGTTGCTGCCAAAAAGCCATTCCTCCAAAGTTGAAACAAAGCCAAGAGACTAACCACACACAAAAACACATGGACTGGGGTGCTGAACAACAGCAGCAAGTGCTCTGGACTGAAGAGTCAAAATTTGACATTTTTGGCTCAGGGGAGGCAGTTTGGCTGTAGAATAGCTGGAGAGTGCTACATAGATGACTGTTTGCAGCCAAAGTGAAGCACAGCAGAGGTTCCCTGCAGGTTTGGGACTGCATTTTTGGAAATGGAGTGGGTCAAAGTTGATGGAATCCTCACACACAACAGGCTGGAGGAACTCAGCAGTTCGGGCAGCATCTGTGGAAACGAACGGTCAACTTTTCGGGCCGAGACCCTTCATCAGGACTATGGAATCCTCAATGCTGAAATGTCCAAGCAGATTCTCATCCATCATCAGGTAGCATCAGGGTGTTGTCTGATCAGTCCCAACTTCATTTTGCAGCAGGACAATAACCCCAAACACACAGCCAAGGTAATAAAGAGCTGTCTTCATTGAAAAGAAGAACAAAGAGTTCCGCAACAGCTGGTTTGGCCTTCACAGAGCCCTGATCTCAACAACATCGAGGCTGTCTGCAATTACCCGGAAAGACTGAAGCAAGCGAAGTCTGTTGAAGAACTGTAGCAAGTTCTTCCGAGATGCTTCAAACAACCTACCAGCCGATTTTCTTAGAAAACTGCCCAACAGTGTATCTGAAAGAATTGATGCAGTTTTAAAGGCAAAGGGAGGTTACACCAAATATTGATTTCATTTAGATTTTTACTGTTTATTGCTCTTTATAGTATTTTTTGATATTTAAAAACTTTTTTATTTTATTATTTTTGAAAGCATCTTCCCTTTGCAGAAGTTTTTTTTTAACATGTGCCCAAGACTTTTCTACAGTACTGCAACTGTAAATTTGCAGAAATTTTATTTACCGATGCAGCCAAAATTGTGATTTAATCATGAATGTTTTTAATCTTGCATTCATTTCTAATCCTTTGATATGTCACGGGTAACCCCAGTTTGGAACGGGGTCCAGAATTGACCCTTTGAACTGTGCTGCTATTAAGAGAGAGAGAGGAAGGCATCAGACATAATGAGAGAGAGAGAGAGAGAGAGAGAGAGAGACAGAAACTGCTTGAAAGATTGATGTTATGGTTTCTCTGCAAGTTGTTTACCTTTCCACAAGGACACTTACCTGCTTGTAAAGTTCCTGCAGAGGGCGGAGCAGGTTGATGGACAACTGGTGTCCAACATGTGGAGATAAAAACCAGGTCTGCTGAGACACAGACAGACACACAGTTTCAGACACTGGACGAGCTCTGTTACACGCACAGGCAGGTGGGGTTTTTGGAGGATCGATTTGGGGAAATCAGTCATTTGCTCTCACAGTGTAAAAAGGTGCGACCGGTGGGAAATTATTTTTGTGTCCACTCTCGCCTGGGTGATAATTCCACCACTGAAGAACGATTATACATATCATGGTCATAGTCGGTGACCACAACAGGATTTCGGAAGACAACGAGAAGATTGACGGCATCAGCTCACCTCTCTCTCTCTCTCCAACGCTACTCAAATAACTACCTCGAACTGAACTGAATTCACTTCATCATCGTAAGACTCTATTCATTCACCCCTAACGTATAAAAGAGCTTAGTTTTCTTCCTCTCTCTATATATATATATATATATATATATCATTGCTAATCTGTTTGATATATCTGCATTTATAGTACTGTATTGCGTAGTTACTAATAAACACAATTAGTATATAGCAATACCAGACTCCAGGGTGTTTTCCATTTCTGCTGGTTCTCTAACCCGGTCACGGGTACATGACAGATAGTCCTTGTATTGTATGAAAATTAACTTTGCTTTTGTGTGCCTTTGCTCTGTGTGATAAAACAAAATATGAACATTGAAAAATATTCAGCAGATGATCAAAGTTCACTATTCAGAGTGTAACTTTTTTACATTATCTGATAACTTTCTATAAAGATGTATGTCAGGACTTAGCTGTTTTTATTGTTTTTGTTTAATAAAACTTAAAAAGGAAGTAGTCCTGATACTACATGAAATGTTTCCAACCTGGTTGCTATCTTTTCTGTTGCTGCAGAAATTGAGTTATTTTATCTTCATAGAGTTTAAAGTACAGATGTATTCAAGCTGTAATGTTGCTGCATGTTTTGGATATTTATCATAATTCAATTTATATATTTTAGCTGTCGGGATGTCAACCTGCCCCTGCAGGATTTTCTCCCAGTCTCAAGTGGCAGCAACAGCAAGTAGCTAATTTTTCAAGCCTTCGACAGGTAAAAATATTTGTTTATACTACCAAATCAGGAATACAGTGGTGAAAAACATTAGAGTTACATTATAGGGGAAAGTCAAATTAATTTTCTAGCTACGTATAATATTACATTTACGGTATTTAATATTACAGAGTGGATGAGTGTGTGCCTTCAAAGACTTACTGTACATTACCAAACCAAAAACCGTGAATGAACCAGGAGGTACGTCATCTGCTGAAGGCTAAATCTGTGGTATTCAAGTCTGGCAATCCAGACCTGTACCAGAAAACCAGGTATGATTTGCGGAGGGCTTCTTCAAGGGGGAAGAGACAATTTTGATGAGGTTGGAGGTGACATCGGATGTATGACAACTCTGGCAGGGTTTGCAAGACATTCCTTCCTACAAAGCGAAACCCATTAGCATGAATGGCAACAATGCTTTACTACCAGATGATCTCAATGCCTTCTATCCCCACTTTGAAAACCACAGCTGTGAAGAACCCTGCTGCACCTGATGACCCTGAGATCTCTGTCTCAGAGACCGATGTTAGACTGTCTTTAAAGAGAGTGAACCCTCAAAAGGCAGAAGGTCCGATGGAGCACCTGGTAAGGCTCTGAAAACCTGTGCCAACCAATTGGTGGGAGTATTCAATGTCATTCTCAACCTCTCACAGCTACAGGCGGAAGTTCTCCTTGCTGCAAAAAGGCAACAATTACACCAGTGCCTAAGAAGAATAATGTGGGCTGCCTGAATGACTGTTGCCCGGTAGCATTCACATCTACAGTGATCAAATGCTTTGAGAGGTTGGTCATGACTGGACTGAACTCCTGCCTCAGCAAGGACCTGCACCCGTTGCAATTTGCAATTCACCACAATAGGTCAACGGCAGATGCTATCTCAGTGGCTCTCCATGCAGCTTGAGACCACCTGGATAATACAAACACCTATATCAGGATGCTGTTCATCAACTATAGCTCAGCATTTAATACCATCATTCCCACAATCCTAAATGAGAAGTTGCAGAACCTGGGCTTCTGTATCTCCCTCTGCAATTGGATCCTCGACTTCCTAACTAGAAGACCACAGTCTGCAGATTGGTGATAACATCTCCTCCTCGCTGTCAACACTAGCGCTCCTCAGGGGTGTGTGCTTAGCCCACTGCTCTACTCTCTCTATACCCATGACTGTGTCACTAGGCATAGCTCAAATACCATCTATAAATTTGCATGATACAACCATTGTTGGTAGAATCTCAGGTGGTGAGGAGAGGACGTAACAGGAGTGAGATATGCCAACTAGTGGAATGGTGTTGTAGCAACAACCTGGCACTCAATGTTGGTAAGACAAAAGAGCTGATTGTGGACTTCCAGAAGGGTAAGATGAAGGAACACATACCAATCCTCATAGAGGGATCAGAAGTGGAGAGAGTGAGCAGTTTCAAGTTCCTGGGTGTCAAGATCTCCGAGGATCTAACCTGGTCCCAACGTATTGTTGCAGTTATAAAGAAGTCAAGACAGCGGCTATACTTTATTAGTAGTTTGAAGAGATTTGGCATGTCAACAAATACACTCAAAAACTTATATAGATGTATTGTGGAGAGCATTCTGACAGGCTGCATCACTGTCTGGTATGTGGGGGGAGGGTGGGCACTACTGCACAAGACTGAAAGAAGCTGCAGAGGGTTGTAAATTTAGTCCGCTCCATTTTGGGTACTAGCCTACAAATTACCCAGAACATCTTCAAGGAGCGGTGTCTCAGAAAGGCAGCGTCCATTATTACGGACCTTCAGCACCCAGGGCATGCCCTTTTCTCACTGTTACCATCATGTAGGAGGTACAGAAGCCTGAAGGCACACACTCAGCGATTCAAGAACAGCTTCTTCCACTCCGTCATCCGATTCCTAAATGGACATTGAACCCTTGGAACTACCTCACTTTTTTGTAATATATAGTATTTCTGTTTTTGCACATTTTTTAATCTCTTCTATATACATATACTGTATAAAGTATACTGAATAAGATTTATTTATTTTTTTCCTTCCTATATTATGCATTGCATTGAACTGCTGCTACTAAGTTAACAAATTTCACATCACATGCCAGTGTTAATAAACCTGATTCTCATTCAAATAAGATTTTGAACTGGGATGTTTTTAAATATTGAATTTATTTTTTAATCATGAAAGTACTTTTGGTAATAACTTCCTTAAATACTAGGATAGTGCCATAATCCTATGGCATTCTATATAAAGTTCTAATTACAAAGGGACAAGTATACCAACCGTATACATATAGATAATTATGACCTAGCTAAGTATAAAATATATAACTTTAAAGGGCTTAAAAATATACCCAGAAAGATACTCAAAATAGCTATCTGCTTTTGATAATTGTATTTCAAAAATAAAATGTATGTACATTAAGATGATTGTAGTCATTGGGATGCGTTTATGCTAACTTATGGAAAGCCACAATAATGTGAAAGGTTACCAGATAAGCAGGGGATGCAACATGTAGTCCCACACCTCTGTGCTAGCGAAGTGCTGGTCAGAGAATATTATTTGTATTACAGTCTACTGGAATGCCATCACATTTTTCATTTTTCTGTTTATCATTTCTTTTGTAGCACAATAATGTTCTTGTTTTAGGGAAACGACATTAAATTTTCTTTGCTCTATTTTCCAGAATATAGACAAAAACAGAGATCGTTGGAAGTCGCAGCCTTTGGACAGTAATGTCTTGTTGGTAAGTGATAATATGGGTGAGCTAAAGTAAAGCATTAGCTATATTTGTGGTGATGCCTTCAAACTGAATCATTAACTCGTATAGTCAAGGATATTTATCAATTTGAAGTTGTAATTTTCAGCAAAAGTAACCACTTTTTTAAAAAATGAAGCAAAGATTCAAATCACATTGATGAGGATTTTGCTGACAGCGGCTCTTTGATGAGATACGAAATTGTCCAACACGTGCCCCACACTTGCTCTGTGCCTGGACAAGTGCCTTCTAGACTTGACTGGGGAGGATTCAATTGATACCAGGATTGTTCACAATGAAATCTGGTCATTTATGTGGGCCAGTATAAATTTCACCCATAAAAGGCTGGGAGAACATTAGTGATAAAGCCTCTTCTCAGCTTCATCAATCAGTTCTGTCATTTTTTTCAGTGATATGTGTCTGTGATGTTCAATCATGTTAAACATTATTAAAACAAAATAATCAATTGATTTTTAAAAATTGGAACGAAACACCAGAAATACTCAACAAGTCATGCACCATTCCTGATGAGAAAAGCAAGATGTTTGTGCTCAGTAGTACAGAATGATCTTGAAACTGACGAAAGATCAACAATCTAAATGATTAGTGTTTTTTTGTCTTCGCTGTTGCTTCCTGACCTGCAAAGTATTTCCATCATTTTCTTCTTTTATTTCAGATTTTCTACCACCTGAAGTTCATTGCTTCTCAGTTTAAAAAGTAACATCAATATTGGTCTCTAAATCACTTGAAAATAATTTAAAATATAAATATTGAAAATATTAATTTGAAAATTACCTTTATTGCCTTTGGAAGCACAGGAGACTGCAGATGCTTAACCCTAATGCAGATCTCAATCCAAAATGTTGGCCATCCCTTTGCTCCTCAGATGCTGTATGAACCACTGAGTTCTTACAGCAGTTTGATTTTTGTACAATATTGATGTTTTTCCATACATTTGTAAAATCTCATTTGAAATTAAGCTTGAAGATCTGGCTACAAAACCCTCCTTTATTGACCAACTACCTATACTCTCCCTCTACACTTGCTTGTGAAGACGAGCCATTTGGATAAGGCATTGACGATTTGCTGGCATTAATGCTGTTTTACACAAGTATGGAGTCTTCAGAAGGTGGGGCAGAAGTGTAAAGGAGATGTGAATATCCGTTTTAGTGTCACAATTCCTTCAACTGTGTATGTGCTTAAAATATTTTGTGTAATAAGCTGAAATTGTGTCCAGTTCCCAGTGGTTAATTATGCCATATTATTGTCAAGTATAGAAATGAGCAAGGACTAGCAGGCTACAGTTCACTCTGAACATTCTCCACTACACGGAAGTATTTCCTTGCCTTTTGTCCCTGTATTATTGATAAAAAATTATTAAATTTAATTTAAAGCTTAGCCTTGGTAATTCTAGCACATTTATGTAACTATGCAGGTGAGGAGAAAACCTTTCTCTCATTCTTTTCGAATAAGCAATAGTTGCACACAGATCTTCTGTATTAGGTATTATACTAAAATGCTATTCAGTGTAATGCTCAGGAGTGTTTACTGTGTAAAAGACAAGTTATTTAGAGATAAGAGACATCTAATGGTTGCAAAAAGTAATGTTATTCAGCAATATCTTGCTGCCATCTAGTGACAGATGAATGGCCTCAAATATTTGCCATGTTCAATAAGTTTTAGTTTTAAAGTAGAATTTATATTAGTTTTTGTTTCCAAGATGATGAAATATTTTTTCTAAACACATTGAAATTCATTTATACCTCATAGCCATCTCCTGAAGATGAAGAAGGGTGGAAAAAATTTTGTCTTGGAGAAAAGTTGTACTTAAATTCATCATCAATTACTGAAGAAATTGATAATCCAGGGATTGACTATGTGCAGGTAAATAGTTTTTTTAGTTATATGAAGATACCACAAAGTTTTATAATTCCAAAGTTAGTCATATATATTCACTAATAATTTAATGACAAGGAAACCTTTGTTTATATTAAATAAATGCAGCTTCCTATAATGGAATTGATAAAAATGTAGAGGGTCATCAATTTATTAATGCTTCTTTCAATTTCATTATAATCTAGTATTTTATTAGCATTTTTCTTTAGTTAATTGGTAGACACCAAAAATTTGTGGTGGAATAGGAACACAAAGTAGAAGGTATCTATTTGAATTTCAAAGCTGTAGATATTCTAGATTCATAACTAATTCCAGTAAATATTTTGTAGTTTAGTACAAACATTCAAATAATTAATCACCACAAATAATCATTTTGTTATCCACTTGCTTTGGCATTTATTGTGGTAATTGAAAATGCTTCCATAAGCTATTGTTTTGGTTGTTAATAATAACTGAACCAATATCTTCCCTCTTGACAACAATTTTGTGCACTTGTTAAGCAAAGTTCTGTACAGATTTGTATACTTGTCATTTAGGATAAACCTTGGACATGAAGATCAATAAATTCAAACAACACTACTTATTATGAATTGAATATTTCATCTAGTTTGAAATGGTTTTAGAAATCTGCATAGAAGCTTTAATTGTTAGTAATTTGTACATTACTATATTGATCAGCAGCAAGCAAAAAATAATTAGCTGATCTGAAATGAACTCAAACAGACCTTGCAAAGAGCAAAGTAAACTGGACTGTTGAAAAGCATGCTGTTAAACTTTTGGTGAGTTAGTAAGCATCTGGTCACCTGAGCTTTTTAGTAAATACAAAGTGTTGCTGGTTATAACTGATGAATTTGTTCCTATGGCTGCAAGAGAAGAGTGCACATTAAAAATAGAAGCATGATAACTTGTCTTATGACCATATCTTGGTAATGTAGTAGGAAGACTTTTGTGAAACCATCCTTATCTGTATTTCCAAATAAGTCTTTACAAGTTCATAGTGCAAACTAGAACAAGATATATGTACAGTTTATACCAAAAGAACCATAAAATTGTGATTTTTAAGCAAAATATTAGAGAATTCTGCCTGCCATTCTAAAAGGTTACAAGTTAGTCTACAAAGTAGTTTATTTTCTTGGGAAAATATTGCAGTATTTGAAAGTAAGTTATAAATTTGAGTATATATTTTGTACCTCTGAAAGAAAATAACTAGAATTTTCCATGTATTCCCTATGCAACCTCTTTAGTACATTTTTTTCTGAAACTGAACAGAAAGAGATCTGTGAATTTCTTATTACGTAAGTGGTATTTCAGTATTTTAGTTAACATGTAAGATATATTGTTAAGATATATTTGTACCTTCATGCTCTTTTCTTTCCATGCACTCAGATTGCAGGCTGTCCTAGGGTTAAGAATGGGTTCCATTTTTACATACATCTATAAGTCTTCTTTGTTGTTAAGTTGGAAAATATGCAAAATTACTTAATTTGGTAACCATGCCTCTACAGTATTGTAATATAAGGTGTTAAGTAGAGCTATTTAACGTGAATGTTTTTAATTGCCTTTCTCTGCCTAGTTACAGTGTTACAAAAGCAGGGCGTTTCATGCTCAGTGGCTGGGTTTGAGTATCAGTGTGGTTGCATACCAGTGGAAGCCATTGTGCATCACTTTCCGAAGCAATTCTCTTAAGTGGCCTCCAGTGATGAAAGTGGCACTTTGTGATCTTAAGAGATAAAGGTGTCTGAATACTGCCAGGAGATTACATGTAAACAGGGTTGTTTTTGTAAGCATGAGAAAGTCTGCAGATGCTGGAAATCCAAAGCAACACACACAAAATGCTGGAGGAGCTCAGCAGGTCAAACAGCATCTGTGGAAATGAATAGATAGTCGATGTTTCAGACCAGGACCTTTCTCCAGGACTGTGAAGGAAGGGGGAAGACCCCAGATTGCCAGGATGCTTGGATGTTTTTATCTGCTTTTTGTTTGATTCTAATAATATTTAAGGGAACACATTTATATAAATAGGGTGACCATAATCAGTTGTTTCTAATCTAAAGAAGGTGTTTTCCATGTTATTCAGACTGTTTTTCTGAGAATTAGACTGAAGTCAAGCTTGATTTGCTGAAGGTGATTTCTCTATCTTTCAGGTGGGATTTCCTCCCCTATTGAGTATTGTCAGCAGAATGAGTCAGGTATCAGATTTTAAATTTTCAACCTTTTTTTTTAGCAGTAAACAAATTCTAATTTGCCTTGAGGTTAAGTACTTTGTTTTTACCAAAGAACAAAGACATCTTTGCCTGGCATTTAAATAAGAGTATGATGTGATTTTGTGAACTATTCAATTTAAAATTGTACCTAAGTGAAAATTCAGGTTTAGACAGCTAATTGCAAAATGTCCCAAGATTTTCCCTCCCAGGTCTTCAGTGTGACTGGTATGCTGATGTAGACACCATTTGGAACATAGAACATAGAGCACTACAGCACAGTACAGGCTCTTGAACCCACAATGTCATGCTGACCTTATAACCTGCTCTGAGATCAATCTAACCCTTCCCTCCTATATAGCCCTCCATTTTATCTCTTATCCATGTGCCTATCTTTCTCCAGGATTTTTGGTCAGAAGCAGCCCTTCACGTCATTTGTAAGAAGCTTCATCCAGGTTGCATTCTCTCAAATCTGATGCTAGAATAGCCTCCATATCTGCCTTCATTTTGTGAACCCTAAAAGCCCTTCTCAACGATCTTTCTTTTGCAGTGCCAAAAGACACAAAGCCCTTTCCTGATTTAAGGCCTAGGCAGTAGCATGTAGCTTTGGATATTGTGCATTACTCAGTTTCCTTACCACCTGTGTTGAGGTCAAGCACCATGTCGAGGTCAGAACTTATTAAGACTTTCAGAAGCAGAAACAGAAATAGGCCATTCAGCCCCTTAATGCCTGCTTTGCCATTCAATAGGATTATGCCCTACCTGACATTCCTCAAATCCACTTGCCCTTGGTATCCTTATCTTCACTCTTGATTCCCATACTGATTAGAACTCAGCTTTCTCAGTCTAAAAAGTATACCTGAGGATTCCAGGCCTACTACTTTCTTCAGCAAAGAGATCCAGAGGCTTGCAATTTTTTCTGAGAGAATGAATTCTTCTTCCTCTCTTACACATTCTTATTTTTGGGCTGTCACATGAGTGAAAATATTCTATCAGCATTTACCCTCTCAAGCCTCCTTAGAATCTTACATACTTCCACAAGGTTGCCTGTATTCTTCCAAACTCTGTTGAGCTATATGTGATGTTTCTGTACTTCGATAATAAATTTATATTGAACATTGAATGTTGAGTGGGTCCCATCTTGTTGGACAACTGCTCCATACCTGGAATCATCCCAGTGAACCTTCTCAGAACCACTTCTAACAAAATAATTTTTTTTAGATTGTTAATAGTACTGAAAATTTGATCTCACAAGTACCTTGTTCATTTGCAGTCAAAATGTCTCTACTTTTGCTCCAACACTCTTGAAGAAGGGGGTAATATTCTATTAGTCTTCCCTATTACCTGCTAGACTTGTGTGCTAGTTCTCTGTGTGGTATATACAAGGACTCCCAAATTTTCTGGGTCTGCAGTTTTACTTCATTTAATTTTTATTTTGTTCTTCCAAAATACACAACTTCACACATGCCCACTCCATCTGCCAATTTTTTGCTCTCTCTATAAACTGCTTGTATCCTCATTGCTTGTCTTTGAGCATCTTTCTGTGTCTTGCAAATTTGGCCACCATACATTCACTTGCATATTTTCTCCAAAGTATTAATACAGTAGTTTCTGATTAATTGGGGTAGCGCTTATTTGGAACAACTCTTGAAGAATAAAAACTAATCAAGAAAATAGCCGGAATTCCCTTTGTGTACTTAGGACACTGTGCCACTTAATTGGGACAGGAGAATGCTGCCAAACAGTTTCTGGTTAGTATTAGTCACATGTACTTGGGTGGCCATTAGACACTACACTGAGTTTAGACCAAACAGTTTTTAAGTAGCGTCAGATGCGTGTGCTTCTGTTATGATACCCGTATTGGCCAATGGGCACATTTGAAGCTAGTGACTACACAAGATGCTAGGAAATTTGTTGTTGGATTACGTCTCTACTTTATGCAGGAAGGGCAATGAAGGCAGTGCATTATCTGCACTAAGTGTGTGTACTGGTTTTGTTTATGGACAGTCACTCAAAAGATCATGCATGGCAGGGAACACTGAATGAATTCCTCCATCAATAACTATTAGGTTTTATAGTACTGTAGTAAAATTGGTGGTGTTCTAATTTGTTCTGTATTTCATTTAATTACATCATTTGTTACTCAGTTAAACAGTAGTTTTTTTTAAATATAGTTTTATTACTTCCACAAAACTTTGGCTAATTGGGGCAACTTTTTAAATGGAACAGCCTGATGTGTTATTGATGAACAATGAGGTACAGAACCTAACAAGAGAAAATCTTCAGGTGCTGGAAATCCAAGCAGCACACACAAAGTGCCAGAGGAACTCAGCAGGTCAGGCAGCATCTAGGAAAAGAATACAGTCAATGTTTCGGGCCGAAACCCTTGGGCAGGACTGGAGAAAAAAATGCTGAGTAGATTTAGGAAGGTGGGGGAGGGGAGAGAGAAACCCGAGGTGATAGGTGAAACTTAGAGGGGGAAGGATGAACCAAAGAGCCGGGAAGGAAATTTGTAAAAGAGACAGAAGTCTATGGTAGAAAGAAAGGTGGGAGAGGAGCACCAGAGGGAAGCTGTGGGTGGGCAAGGGGATAAAGTGAGAGAGGGAAAGGGGGATGGGAAAGGAGAAGGGGGATGGTGGGGGCATTACTGGAATTTAGAGAAGTTGATGTTCGTGCCATCAGGTTGGAGGCTATTCAAATGGAATATAGGGTGTTGTTCCTCCGACTTTACTGTGGCCTCATCACAACCGTGGAGGAAGCCATGGATAGACATATTGGAATGGGAACAGGAAATGGAATTAAAATGGGTGGCCACTGGGAGGTCCCGCTTTTTCAGGCAGACAGAGCATTTCAAGCAGGCGTTTTGTGTGTGTTGCACGGTACTGAACCTGCTCAAAGCTCGTGACGCCTCTTACAAATCCAGTGAAGCTAAATCAAATCTTAAAGAGAGGAATCAAGACCACCAAGCACTGTATAGACATAAAGTACAGATTGAGACATATTTCTGTAATGTCATCCGTCCCCAATATGTTTGGGAAGGCACCAGATCCATCTCAGATTACGAAGGAAAGCTCTCCTGCTCTGCTCATGGTGACACCAAACTAGCTAAAGAGCTAAGCAATATCTTTGCTGGCTTTGATGAGAACAATAAGGAACCAGTGTTGAGGGCTTTAGCATCAGATGGAGGAAGTGTGCTGACACTAAACATACAAGAGATGAGGCGTGTACACACAGAGCAGGGAAACCAGACAGTGTACCCAGATGGGTTCACAGGGACTGCACTGATTAGCTGGTGGGAGTTCTGACGGGTATTTACAATCTTTCATTGTCCCAGGATATGGTTCCAGCACGTTTCAAAGCAGCAACCATCATACCAATTCCCAAGACGTCAGTGGCAACGTGCCTTAATAACTACAGACTGATGGCACTCAATCCCATGGTTGCTGGGTGCTTGGAAAGATTGGTCATGTCCTACATCAAGGATGTAATCCTGGCTACCTTGGACCAGCACCAGTTTGCCTAAAGATGAACAGATAAACTGAAGATGCCATTTCTGTTGCCTTTCATACTGTCTTAGACCAGGATGATTTTCATTGATAATGCTCAGCCTTTTACACCATACTACCAAGCAAGCTGACAGTCAAGCTCTACAATCTAGATCTTGGCACATCAATCTGTAATTAGATCTTGGACTTCCTCACTAATGGTACCCAGTCAGTGAAACTAGGCCAGTGCACATCAACCTCCCCACCACCACCCTGAATACCAGTGCACATCAACCTCCCCACCACCACCCTGAATACCAGTGCACATCAACCCCCCCCACCACCATCCTGAATACCAGTGCCCCACAGGGTTGTGTACTGAGCCCACTTCTCTGCTCTCTCTTCACCTATGACTGCACTCCTGCTTGTGTTACAAACTCAATCAAATTTGCAAACACACAACTGTGATTGGCCTAATCAGAAACAATAACGAATCTGCATATAGGGAGGAGGTGCTGAAACTGTCCAATTGGTGCAGGAACCACAACCTATCACTCAGCATCAAGAAGACAAAAGAAATGATAATTGACTTCAGGAACGTAAGAGGTTCTGAAGAAACCCCACTATTCATGAATGGTGAGGCAGTGAAAAGGGTCTCCAGTTTCAAGTTTTTGGAGATGAACATCAATGAGGAGCTCTCTTCATCCATCAACACACCTCAAAAGTAGTGAAGGCACAACAGTGACTTTACTACCTGAGGTGCTTAAGGAGATCTATCTGCCCCAAAAATTGCTGGCCAATTTTTAATGGATGTGTGATAGAGAGCTGACATATGGAATGACAGTACAGCACTCTAGCTGCAGCAAGACAGATGAAAAAGCACTCCAACCAAGCAGCACATCATTGAGACTCAGCTGCCAGACCTGGAGACAATCTACATCTCTTGATGCCTATATCATTAAAGACCCATCCCATCCCATCCCGGACACTTGTCTGTTCAATCATCTGCCATCCTATAGGAGATACAGAAACATCTTAGCCAAGACAGCTTTTTCCTGAGGGCTGTCGTGCAGCTGAATAATACTGCACCTCGGCTTGCCAACGATCTATCAATAGTTATGGACTCTCAAAGTCAATTGTTATATGTAAATATGGAACTTTTTTTTAATTAAGCCGTACTGCATGTACTGTAACTATCTGTTTGGCATGGACTGTAGCACCGCAATCTTGCTTTGAGCAATGACAATTAAGTTCTAATCTGTTCTATTATGATAAAAGTCTCTTATCCCATTTTGCTGCTTCCTGTGTTATAGTAGATTCCCTATCCATGTTGATGTTTTACGTCCAGCACTATATTTCTTTTTGTTCAATGTTTCTGAACTGAAAGCACATTCTAAATGCAAAATTTTGAAATTAAGAAATAAACTCAGATTTTTATATTTATGGTTATCTAAATAATCCAGTTTAAGCAGTATGATAACCTCTCTGTAATTGTATAAAACCGTACAAGTTATAATAATTAGAAATTTGATATGATTGCTTGTATCTTGGAGAAGTTGCATCATTGAACAAAATGGCTGCACAACTAGTTTAGCATTAGTGCAAAAAAAAATTAAATGCAGAACACTGCGGGCTTGCAGCTTGAAATTGCTGGTACATTGCAAACTGTCAAAGAGCAATTAGTCTCTAACTTGACCTGAATCTTTCTTATCTAAAACAGTTGTACTGTGTCTTAGCAAAGAAAGAGAATGAATTGCTCAGTAAACCTGAGATAGCCAAATCTACATTGGGCTATGAAATCACAAGGCCAAGGGAAGAAATAATTAGGTTTGCCTGTCATTGTAGTTACATTCAGTTGTGAATATCCAGACTTAAAATTGCCTTGCACCAGATCTACATTGTCCTAATTTAAATGCAGTGTAATTTCATAATGAGAATTGAAGGACATGAATTACATACAGTAAAAATGTCCTAATTTGGTATGAGTATCACCATAAAGAAGTTTCTCATTTTACAAATTACATCATGTTTCCAAGGAGCTGGAAACAGCATCCACCATATTTTCTTCTATTATTCTCTTATTCTGTAGTAATTAGTGGCCATAGGAGAATGTATTGCTTTCTCACCCACATCGTAGGGAGAATTTATTTTTCATGTAGATATATACAGTACCTGATTAAGCTGTTTCATTAAGTTAACTATGGGTTACTGAACAATTTGAAATTCGCACATGCAGTAAACAATTTGGCCATTAATTTATAATTGTAAAGTGTATGTCTGAACAAGGTGCAACAACCAACTAACTGAATGATGTTATTGCAGCTATTTGCTGGAAAAGCTAAAAAATATAATTAGGTTTGTTATCAGTATCTTACATGACATGAAATTTGTAGTCTTGAAGTAGCATTACCATGCAAAAACATAACATTACTATAAATTACAAAATAAATAATGCAAAAAAAATAGCAATAATGAAGTAGTGTCACGTGCTCTTTGAATGTTCAGAAATCAGAAGACAGAGCAGAAGAACCTATTCTTGAATTGTAGAGTGTGGATCTTCAGGCTCCTTACTCTTCTCAGGTAGTAAGAACAAAAAGAGGGAAAATCCTGGATGGTGAGGGTCTTTCATGACAATGCTACCTTCCTGGAGGCACTGCCATTCAAAGATGTCCTTAATGGTGAGGAGGGTGTGCTTTTGATGAGGATGACTGAGATTACATCTCTGCAGCCACTTGCAATTTGGTGATATACCAAATCTCCTCATAAACTCCTAAAATGTAGAGCCTTTGTCATGCCTCCTCAGTGTGTTAGTCCTAGGGCAGATCATCAAGATGTTGACACCCGGGAACTTAAAGATGCTCACCCATTCATTCTACTGCTGACCCCTCTGTGAGGACTGGTGCACATTCTCTCAGCTTTCCCTTTCTCGAGTCCACAATCAATTCCTTGGTCATACTCAGGTGCTTGTTGTGACATCACTCAACCAGCCCTGTATGCTTCCTAGTTGCCATCTGAGACTTTATCCTACGAAATAAATGTTAAAAGGAACCCTTTTGTTTAAAAGGAGGTTTGTTGTGTTTTTAAAATGTCACCACTGATAATTAAGATAAGGTATTTAAAGTTAATATTGCAAAAAATAGTGTTTATTTCATGAGTGGAAGAATCATGAGTTTAAGATGTGTGTATTAATGGCATAGTAATGACAATTTAAACAACATTTCGATCTGTATTTAAAATATTTCAGGCTTGTTTAATCTCCTATTGGGCATCATGCAATATGCAGAATTCATTGCATTATATTTAGTTCTGCTTCAACTACCTTTTTTGTGCAACTGTTTTACATGATATCATAATTAATTTTCAGTTTTTTTTCCCCAGCCAACAGTATTTAACATATTGGAATACTTAATCAGCTGGTTTGGAGATAAAAAATTATATCCTGAATTGGTAAGAGACTCCTTGTGTATAGTAAACAACCTTATTTTTGTAGTTTAAATGTGTCTTGCTGCTATGAATGATCATAAATCATGCGGGTGTTTAATTTATGCTGGTGTAAGAGTTATGTCCTCTGATGCCCTGCCTAACTTTATTATTTACCATCTGCTAAGATAACCAGCCGCCTAGTCTCCATTTGTGTAGCTCTGTCTAATGGTACTGAAAAATTGAATTAATTTTGTACTCTAATGTTAAGGACATATTTTAATGGTTGATCACCGATCTTGCAATTTACTTGCAAACATTTTGCCACCAAGCGAGGAGACATCAGTGTAAATTATTTCCAACACATTTTAATATCAATGAAAAGGAAAATTTTCCTAATACACAAACGAATCATATGGCTTGTACTAAAGTTCTCCCTGTCTGGAATTTTACTGCCCAGTAGCTCTAACATCCACTGTCATAAATTATGCATCAACTCCAGCTTCCAGATGACCTTAACCCACTGCAATTTGCGTTAACCAGAATGAGCAGATGTCACCCCCACTGGCACTACACTCATCTCTGGAAAGTCTGGACATTAAAGACACCTACATCAGACTATTGTTTTTTGACTACAATTCTGCCTTCAATACAATTATTCCAAGCAAACTCATAACCAAACTTCAAACCCTGTGAGTTAGCCCATAAGACATAGTAGCAGAATTAGGCCATTCAGCCTGTCAGGTGTGCTCCACCATTCCATCATGGCTAATCCCAGATCCCACTCAACCCCATACACCTGCCTTCTCACCATATCCTTTAATGCCCTGACCAATCAGGAAATGATCAACTTCCACTTTAAATATACCCATGGACTTAGCCTCCACTGCAGCCTGTGGCAGAGCATTACACTATTCTCTGGCTAAAAAAATTCCTCCTTACCTCTGTTCTAAAAGGTTGCCCCTCAATTTTGAAGCTGTGCCCTCTAGTTCTGGATACCCCACCATAGGAAACATCATCCCCACATCCACCCTAACTAGTCTTTTCAACATTCGGTAGGTTTCCATGAGATTCCCCCGCATCCCCCTCCCCCCGCATCCTTCTAAATTCCAGTGAGTACAGGCCCAAAGCTTCATTCCTGGAATGAACCTCCTGTGGACTCTCTCCAATGACAGCATCCTTTCTGAGATATGGGGCCCAAAACTGTTGACAATACTCCAGTCTAAGTCAGGCTACAATCGCATTGCTTCCTCATCACTACCTACCCCTCCACTTATCTTTGTATCATCTGCAAACTTTGCCATAAATTCATCAATTCCATTATTCAAATCATTGACAAACACTGTGAAAAGAAGCAGTCCCAATACTGACCCCTGAGGAACACCAACCAGAAAAGCCCCCTTTATTCCCACTCACTGCCTCCTGGCTATCCACCGTTCCTCTATCCATGGCAATATCTTTCCTGTAACACTGTAGGATTTAATCTTGTTAAGCAGCCTCATGTCTGACACTTTATCAAATGCATTCTGAAAAATCCAAGCAAATGACATCCTCTGCCTCTCCTTTGTCCACCCTGCTTGTTACTTCCTCAAAGAACTCTTAACAGATTTGTCGGGCAAGATTTCCCTTCATAGAAACCATACTTTATCTCCAAGTATCTTGAAACCTCATCCTTAACAATAGACTCCAACCACTGAGGTTAGGCTAACTGGCCTATAATTTCCTTTTTTTGCCTTCCACCCTTCTTAAAGAGTTGAGTGACTTTGCAATCTTCCAGTCCCCCAAGACCATGTCAGAATCAAGTGATTCTTGGAAAATCATGATTAATGCATCCATTATCTCTTCAGCAACCTCTTTCAGAACTCTGGGATGTAGTCCATCTGGTCCATGTAACTTATCCACCTTTGAGTTTGCCTGGCACTTTTTCTTTTGTAATAGCAATGGCCCTCAGTCCTGCTACCTGACACTTACAGACCTATGGCACACTGCTAGTGTCTTCCACAATGATGACTGATGAAAAATACCCATTAAGTTCATATGCCATTTCTTTATCCCCTATTATTACCTCACCAGCGTTATTTTCCAGTGGTCCAATATCTCACCTCCCTTTTACTCTTTATACAGCTGAAAAAAACTTTTAGTATCCTGCTTTATATTATTGGCTAGTTTACCCTCATATTTATATTTTCCCTTATAGCTTTTTTAGTTGCCTTTTGTTTGATTTTAAAAGCTTCCCAATCATCCAATTTCCCACTCACTTTTGTTACTTTATATGCCCTTTCCTTGGCTTTCATGCAGTCTTAAACTTTCCTTGTCAGCCACAGATGCCTAGACCCTGCCATTTGAGAACTACTGCTTCTGTGGGACATATCTATCCTGCGGCTTGTGAACTATTCCCAGAAACTTCAGCCATCTCTGCTCTGCCGTCATCCCAGCTCAGTATCCTCTTCCAATCCACCTGGGCAAGCTCCTCTTGCATGCCTCTGTAATTCCCTTTATTCCTTTGCGAAACTGATACATGTGACTTATGTTTCTCCCTCTCAAACTGCAGGATGAATTCAATCATATTATGATCACTGTCTCCTAAGGGTTTCTTCACATGATGCTCCCTAATAAGATCCGGGTTATTACACCACACCCAATCTAATCCCTGAGTCGGCCCTAGCACAAGTTGCTCTAAAAAGCCATCTCATAGGTGTTCAACAAATTCCCTCTCTTGCAATCTAACACCAACCTGATTTTCCCAATCCCCTTGCACATTAAAGTTCCGCATTACAAACATGACCTTACCCTTATTACATGCCTTTTGCAGCCCCCTTTGCAATCTCAACCCCACATCTTGGCTACAATTTGGAGGCCTATATATGATTCCCATGTTTTTTTTACCCTTGCAGTTTCTTAACTCCACCCACAAAGATTCAACTTTCTAACCTATATCACCTCTTTCTAAAGATGTAATTCCTTCTCTTACCAACAGAGCCACACCACTGCCTATGCCTTCCTGCCTGTCCTTTTGATACAAAGTATATCCTTTGATGTTAAGCTCCCAACTATGGCCTTCTTTCAGCCACGACTCAATGATGCCCATAACATCATACCAACCAATCTCTATTTGCATCCAGAGTTTGTCCACCTTAATCTGAATTCTTTGTGTATTTAAATACAGCACCTTCAGTCCTACATTCTTCGCCCTTTTGGATTTTGCCTCTTTGGTACAATTTAACTCTTTGCTTTGTCTGCATTTGTACCCAGTCATTGCTTGTCCTTCCTTACATTCATATTACCCATCATCTACTCATAAACCTGCTGGCTCATCCTCAGCTCTATCATACTGGTTCCATCCCCCGCCATATTAGTTTAAACAACTCCCAATATCTCTAATTAACTGGTCCACAAGAATATTGATCCATCCCTTTTGTACAGATCACAACTGCCCCATAAGAGCTGTCAATTATCCAGAAATCAGAATCCCTGCCCCCTGCTCTAATTCTTCAGCCACACATTTATCTGCCACCTCATTCTATGCCTATTCTCACTATCGCATGGCACAGGCAGCAATCCCGACATTACTACCCTTGAGGTAAATCTTCTCAGCTTCCTTCCTAACTCCCTGTATTCTTATTTCACAACCACCTCCCCTTTTCTGCCTATGTTATTGGTATCAATATGTACCACTACTTCTGGCTATTCATCCTCCCTTTTCAGGATATAGTTGACGCGTTCAGAAAAATCGTGGACCCTGGCACCAGGGAGGCAAGCTATCATCCATACTTCCTTTTTAGCATCCACAGAATCACCTGTCTGTCCGCCTAACTAAAGAGTCCCCTATTACTTCAGTTCCCTACCCTTCTGAGACACAGGGCCAGACTCAGTGCCAGAGGCACGGCCACTTTTGCTTCCCCCAGATAAGTTGTACCCCCAACAATACTCAAATTGGAGTACTTATTGTAGAGGGGGCCAGCCTCAGAGGTGCTCTCCCTTCCCTCTCCTGACAGTCACCAATAGCCTTGGGGTAGTTCTTGACTTTCACTGCTTCACTTTCCCTAACAAGCCGAAGGTCATCAAGCTGCAGCTCCAGTTCTGAAACACGGTCTCTAAGGACCTGCATCTTGAAGCACCTGGTGCAGATGTAACCATCTGGGAGGCTGGTAGTCTCCTAGAAATCCCAAATCTGACACCCAGAACAGACCACTGGCTCTGTAGACATACCCCCTATTCTCTCAAGAGTTAAATAAGGAATGAACTCACTTACTTACCTTGCCTCCACCTGTTCTCACCGAAGCCTTGTTGAGCTAAAGCTTTACTACTCTAACTCAGACCAGTCTGATGATGACTGCTCCCACGACCTGCATGGGCACAGTACTCCAATCAACGACGAGTTAATGCCTCACTCTGCAACTGGGTTCTTGACTTTCTGACCAAAAGACCACAATCAATAAAGATAGACATTGACACCTCCACCACAATAATTCTAAACACTAGAGCTCCAAAAGGCTGCATCGTTAGCCCCTGCTCACACAGCTAGATTCTGCTCTAACCCTACAGGTTTGCAGATAATGGAGAGGTGCCACATCGCAAGAAACAATGAACTAGAGTACAAGAAGCAGATAGGAGAGCTTACTGACAGCTTCCCCTCAATGTCAACAAAAGAGCTGGTCATTGACTTCAGAATGTGGGTGATGCACATGCTCCTGTCTACTGAGATTAAGAGGATTGAGATTTTCAAGTCCCTAGATGTGAACATCACCAATAGCCTGTCCTGGTCCAACATTGTTGATGTCATGGCTGAGAAAGCTTATCAAAGCCCTCTACTTCCTCATGAGGCTAAAGAAATTCAGCATGTTCCCATAGACCCTTACCGATACTTATCAATACACCATAGTAAGCATTCTGTCTGGATGTGTAACAACTTGGTATGGCAACTGCTCTGCACGTGACTACAACAAATTTAGCACATCACAGGAACCAGCCTCTTTCTGTGGACTGTCTATATTTCCCACTGCTTTAGTGAAGTAGTTAGCATAATCAAAAACCCCACTCACCCTGTTATTCTCCTTTCTCCTATTGCCATTGGGTAGAAGGTGAAAAAGCTGGAAACATGCACCATCAGACTCAAGGACAGCTTCTATCCCACTGTTCTCAGACTTTTTTATGGACCTCTTGTACGATAAGATAGACTGTTGGCCCCACAGTCGACCTGGTTATGATCTTGCACTGCAGTTTTTTGGTAGCTTTTACACTATATTCTGCATTGTTACTGTTTTACATTATTCTAGCTCAATATATTGTGTAATGAGTTAATCTGTTTAAACAAATCAGGCTATTCACTGTATCTTGGTACATGCAACAAATGTATACCAGTACTAACTTTAACAGCTTTTACTGCATAGATTGAGTGATACATTCTTCCAGATATTTCTTTTTAGTTGGGATGTTTTTCTCATTTTTGTTTTTTTATTTAAGATTAAAAAGCACACCTTCATAGTTAATAAATTGAGGACAGATGACCATAATCTTGAATTACTTTTGTGGTTTTATTGGAATGTGGTATGCTTTACCACAGGTGAGTGGCACTACATTGATGAGGCAATTTAAAGAATATCATTTGAAGAAAATTAATGACAGCAAAATGCTAAATCTGAATGTGCGTATTTTGTATGGCTTTCCCCTTCCTCGTATGACTGCCAGTCGGATAGATTCTGGAGCTGTTTATCTCTGCACGTAGTTTATTCCCTTTGAGCTGATTTCACTTCCAAAATTCTTTTGAGCTCTGATATTTTTCTCAAAGGCAAAATTGTACTCAGAATTGTTAAAGGATGGTCAGAGTATGCAATCTGAGTATGATCTTAATAAACATGGCCTTGTTCAGATAATAGTTTATTTTGTGTATTTAATATTATATTGTATTGGAAAACTATTAAAATAGCTATCTAATGCTTTGTTATTTTATTTGTTTCCTTAGGGTAGGTGGTTATATGCTTTGTTAGCCTGCATAGAAAAGCCACTACTTCCTGAAGCCCATTCTCTTATTCGACAGCTAGCAAGAAGGTGTTCTGAAGTGCGTGCTACACTAGTAAGTATCTGGTAACTTTATTTTCTAAAGTCAGTGGCAATCTCTGTGGCTTTGATTTTATTGTGAATGCATTTAATATTGTTGAAATAAACTTTAATAAGAGCTGAGAGACCAAATTGCAGCTGTTCCTTGATTGCCGCATGCACCAAATGAGTTTAGATTTTGTAAATAATACACATGTTTATGTGTCGAGTGAGTCACACTGTTTACTATTTTGGAAGTGCAGTTGCATATGTATTGCCAGCATCAACTAGAATTATGTAGATTAATTATAAAGTCAATCAGTCTGCATTGTTGATTGTAAACCAGATCTTTCAAATTAGAGGTCATATGTTACAGTTATGGGTTTACCTTGTGCATCTTCAGAAAGGTCCCATTTCAACTGTGCAGTATGAAGAAATTGCAAGATAATTATCAATTTGTTGCTTGATAGTTTCTATAGTCTGTAGTTTCAACTCACCTAGTATTTACTGCTTTGCATCTTTAAAATTACAAAGTCAGCAGAAGATGGAGTGTCACAGCCTGAAGGTATTTATCTTTGGCTTTGCACTAAGCAGTTACTTATAAATATTGGTACATGAGTTAGAGACTCTCCTCTGAGTACAGCATGTGGGGTGAATCAATAGAGGTTATGCAGAACTGGAAAAAGTGCTAGAGGAGGAGGAAGAAGGAAAAGCAGCAAGTCATATCAACACCAGGTGCTCAGGCTACAACTTTGCTTTACATCAGGAACAACCACACTGAATTACATGTGTAACTTGTGAGTTTGTTGACCCATATTCGCTCAATACTGCCAAGATCATGTTGGCTATAAATTCTGTATCAAGCTCCCTCTGTTCTGGAGCTTTGTACTGCTGATCTCAATTCCAAAGCTGCAGATTTTCATCTCTATTGTCAGAGATGTGACTTCTCAGAATCTCAGCTGTGGCTTGGCTAACCCATGTGTCAGTTAAATGAAGATCTTGCGATTCATTTAACTAAAGGTAAATTTAATATTAGTTTGACTTCAGCCAATGAACAATAGGAAATCAGATTTATTTTGTAATCCAAAGGCCCCTCATCTATTTGTCTGGTTTACACTGAAGTTGTTGTTTCTTTGTCTCTGCTATGGTTCCAACCCAGTCAGTGATTTAATTGTGATAACATTATAGATGAGACCAATTTAACTCAGTATTCACTATCAAATTTCCAGTTAGCTGTCGAGAATATGATTCTTTGATTTTTCTCTCCTTCAATTTAACATTTACTCATAATTCTTACTATTATCTTGATTGAGGTTATATTTTAGATCAGGGTTTCAAACAGGCATTTTCCTACCTGCTGTCTTAACCAAATTATTCAGGGAATTCTCTAATGGATCATTTTGAAACCGGGTAGGAAAACAGAATGTAGCAGAAGTTTTAGACCGTTGGTCTGTCAACACAAACTGAATTTTGTCATGCTTCAAAGAGTCAAAGTACATTAATTCAAAGTACGTTTATCATCAAAGTATGTATGTAAGTATTATTACCGCTGGACTATCAAGTTCTTTTGTATTTTTGTTGTCTTTTGCCCATTGGTTGTTTGCTTAGTTTAGTGCTGTCTTTCATTGGTTCTATTATGTTTCTTGCATTTACTGAGAATGCCTGCAAGAAAACGAACCTCAGGGTTGTATTTGGTGACATATACATACTTTGATAATAAATTTACTTAGAACAATTCTGGAATGTTAAAACAAAATGAATCCAAGTAATGGTATACATGAAACTGTAGCGGTGTGCTACACACAGCACTGAAATAACGACACGCAGTCAGTGAGTTGCAGTTGCAAAAGAGATTTATTCAAACTTCGCAGCCTCGCTTTAAAGCCTTCCTGTTCCGGACCTCCCCGGGCGGGAATGCTGTATTCACAGTCCTATCCCGCGCACAGGCTTTCCTCTTGCTGGTGAAGAAGGCCAGGCGCCCTTTTTGGGACCGGCCTCAATGCCAGTGCACGCCACTTTGTGAGCCGGTTCGAGTGCGCTGGGAAGTGGGTCACCACATAACCCCCCCCCCCAGAACCGGCGATACACCCCTCAATGTCCTCAGTCTGGGTCGGTCTCTCTTTGGGAGGTCTGCCTCTGCGCTGTGGTGCCTGAATCTCGACCGGCTGCGCCAAATCCACATGGGCTGGTTTGAGTTGGTCCACTGTGAAAACCTCCTCTCTTTCCCCAATGTCCAGCACGAATGTGAACCCGTTGTTTCGGATCACCATAAATGGCCCCTTGTAGGGCCGTTGTAACGGTGCCCGGTGTCCGCCCCATCGTACAAAAACAAACTTACAGTTCTGCAGGTCTTTGGGTACGCAAGTCGGGTTCTACCCATGCTGTGAAGTGGGTATGGGGGCCAGGTTACCAACCCTCTCACGTAGTCTGTCCAGGACTGCTGCAGGTTCTTCCTCTTGCCCCCTTGGGGCTGGTATGAACTCTCCTGAGACAACCAGGGGTGCACCGTACACCAACTCGGCCGATGAGGTGTGCAGATCCTCTTTGGGTGCCGTGCGGATTCCGAGCGGGACCCAGGGAAACTCATCCACCCAGTTAGACCCTTTGAGGCGGGCCATGAGAGCCGACTTCAGGTGATGGTGGAAACACTCCACTAGTCCGTTCGACTGTGGGTGGTAGGCAGTTGTGTGGTGCAGGTGTGTCCCCAAAAGGCTGGCCATAGCTGACCACAGGCTGGGGGAGAACTGGGCACCTCTGTCGGAGGCAATGTGGACCGGTACACCAAAGCAAGATACCCAGGTTCCAATCAGTGCTCGGGCGCAGGATTTGGAGGTGGTGTCAGTGAGCGGGACTGCCTCTGGCCGTCTTGTGAACCAGTCTATGATTGTCAGGAGGTGCCACACTCCTCGCGACATTGGCAGGGGGCCCACGATATCCACATGAATGTGGTCGAAAAGCCGGTGGATGGGGTGGAACTGCTGCGGCAGAGCTTTGGTGTGCCGCTGCACCTTGGTGTTTGGCAGTGCATGCAAGTTTTGGCCCATTCATTGACCTGCTTGCGGAGTCCGTGCCAAACGAATCTGTTGGCTACCATCCGGACAGTTGTCCTGATGGAGGGGTGCGCTAAGTTGTGAATGGAGTTGAAAATGCGCCGCCGCCAGGCTGCCAGGACGATGGGACGGGGTTGGCTGGTGATTATGTCACAGAGTAGGGTCCTCTCACCTGGGCTACAGGGAGGTCCTGGAGCTGCAAACCAAAGACTGCAGTTCTGTAACTAGGGATCTCCTCGTCTGCCTGCTGCGCCTCTGCCAGCACTTCATAGTCTATCCCCTGGGACAGGACTTGGATGGTAGGTCTGGACAGAGTGTCCGCCACAACATTGTCCTTTCCCAAGACATGCCGGACATCCGTCGTGTATTCGGAGATGTAGGACAGATGTCGCTGCTGGCAGGACGACCAGGGGTCGGACGCTTTTGTGAACGCAAAGGTAAGCGGTTTGTGGTCCGTGAACGCGGTGAAGAGCCTACCTTCTAAGAAGTACCTGAAATGCCAGATTGCCAGGTATAGCGCCAACAGTTCCCGGTCGAAAGCACCGTATTTGAGCTCGGGTGGTCGCAGGTGTTTGCTGAAGAACGCCAGGGGTTGCCAGCAACCCTTGATGAGTTGCTCCAGTACCCCACCGACTGCCGTGTTGGATGCGTCCACTGTGAGGGCGGTAGGGATGTCCATTCTGGGGTGCACTAGCATCGCGGCGTTTGCCAAGGCTTCTTTCGTTTTAACGAAAGCAGCTGCGGACTCCTCATCCCAGGTAATGTCCTTGCCCTTACCCGACATCAGGGCGAACAGGAGGTGCATGATTCCTGCAGGCCTTTGATTGTGTTGGGTCGGGGGAAGTGGCGGACTGCGCCTACCTTGACGGGCAGAGGGGTTGCCCCGTCTTTAGTAATCCTGTGGCCCAGGAAGTCGATGGTGTCGGCTGGCATTTGGCATTTGGGTTGATTGTCAGGCCGTATTCATTCAGTCGGGCGTAGAGTTGACGGAGGTGGGACAGATGCTCCTGATGACTACTGCTGGCTACGAGGATGTCGTCCAAATAGATGAAAGCGAAGTCCAGGTCACGTCCCACCACGTCCATCAACCGCTGGAATGTCTGTGCAGCATTCTTTAGGCTAAACGGCATGCGGAGGAACTCGAAAAAGCCAAACAGGGTGATGAGTGCCGTTTTGGGGACGTCGTCCGGATGTACCGGGATTTAATGGTATCCCCGGACGAGGTCTACCTTGGAGAAGATCCATGCGCTGTGCAGGTTTGCTGCAAAGTCCTGAATGTGCGGCACAGGGTAGCGGTCCGGTGTGTTAGCCTCGTTCAGCCTGCGGTAGTTGCCGCATGGTCTCCAGCCCCCTGTCGCTTTGGGCACCATGTGCGGGGGGAGGCCCATGGGCTGTCGGACTGCCGTATGATCCCCAATTCATCCATCTTCTTGAACTCCTCCTTCGCCAGTCGGAGCTTGTCCAGGGGAAGCCTTCGAGCACGGGCGTGGAGGAGTTGTCCCTGGGTCGGGATGTGGTGCTGTACTCCATGTCTGGGCATGGCTGCCGTGAACTGTGGTGCCAGAACCGATGGGAAATCCACCAGGACTCTAGTGAAGTCGTTGTCGGACAGCGTGATGGAGTCTAGGTGTGGGGCCGGCGACTGGGCTTCACCCAGGGAGGATGTTTGAAAGGTCTCGGCATGGACCAGTCTCTTCCCTTGCAGGTCGACCAGTAGGCTGTGAGCTCGCAAAAAATCCGCCCCAGGAGCAGTTGGACTATGGCAGCCAGTGTGAAGTCCCACGTGAACCTGCTAGGCTTGTGTCCTCTGGCTAGGGACAGCATCTTGTTCATCAAAGCCAATGGTGGCCTGTCCCCCAAACCATCCAGGTGCAGTAAGCAGGCAGCTTGCTCCCACCGTGAGAGTCCAAAAGTCCGTATGAGCAAGACTTTGAATTCTGTGTATTTGCCGTTCTCCGGGGGCGACCGTATGAACTCCTCAACCTGAGTGGCTGTCTCCTGGATGAGGGAGCTCACCATGTAGTAGTAACGTGTGGCATCCAAGGTTATCTGCCAAATGTGGAATTGGGCTTCTGCTTGCTGGAACCATAGGTGAGGTCGCAGTGTCCAGAAGCTTGGCAGTTTTAACGAAACTGCATGAACAGATGCAGCGTCATTCATCTCCGGTCCAAACATCGTTTGGGCCGTCGGGATCACCAATTGTAGCGGTGTGCTACACACAGCGCTGAAATAACGACACGCAGTCAGTGAGTTGCAGTTGCAAAAGAGATTTATTCAAACTTCGCGGCCTCGCTTTAAAGCCTTCCTGTTCCCACCCTCCCCGGGCGGGAATGCTATAGGGGGCGCATATTCACAGTCCCGTCCCACGCACTGGCTTTTCCCCTTGCTAGTGAAGAAGGCCTGGTGCCCTTTTTGGGACCGGCCTCAATGTCGGCGTGCGCCCTTTTGTGAGCCGGTTTGAGTGCGCTGGGAAGTGGGTCGCCACAAAACTACTGAATTAGTAAATTAAACAAATTAATTCATCTATGTACACCAGGAAAGGAAATCTGCCATACCTACCCCATCAGGCCTGTATGTAATTCTATTTCCATGTATGTGGTTGACCCTTAATTTCTCAGTTCAAGGCAGTTAGTAATGGACAATAAGGCCAGCATTGCCAGTGTTGTTCAGATCACACAAATAGACAAATTCCTTATGCAGTTACAATATAGTGATACTCCTTGGGAGCACAGGATGAATACTCAAAAGTATTTAAAAGGTTTACTAATTTTATTGAACTTTTTCTGGAACTAAATGATGAGAATCATATTCCCACCATTTGCTACAATAGTGACATGAGCAGGCAGATACTAAGATTAGTGATTAGACCATATAATTATTTGTTTGTTCCACTCTTCAGTTAAATTATGGTTGATCCGTATATTGATTTCATTTACCAGTCTTGGTTCTTAACCTGATAGCTTTATATATTGCTTTATCAAGAATAGCCAAAAGGTGCACTTGACTGGATTAAGGAAAGTTGTTTGTGAATTGAAAAACTTCTCCACTCTGCCTCAGAAGTAGAACTACCGCCACCAAGCTCTAAGGTTCAATCCCGATGCCCATGTGGAGTTTTGGTAATTGAGCAGCACGCTAGAGAAGCAGTTAACATAATGCTATTATGTTCAATTCCTCTGCTGTCTTCAAGGCCCATGTGGGTTTCCTCTGGGTTCTCTTGTTTTCCAGCCACATTCCAAAGACATACAGGTTAGTAGGTTAATTGGTCATATGGGTATAATTGGGCATCATGTGCTCATTGGGACGGAAGAGCCTGTAACTGTGATGTATCTCTAAATAATCAATCAGTCCATTAAGTAGAGGAATGTTGGTGAACCTCTGGAATCTGCATTTTCATAATTTTTGATTCAGTGACGATAGTATGCTTTTCGTAAGTAGTTTATATTTCTTTACAGATGCACTTTGTCTATCAGGAACCGTAATCTTTTGTGTGAAATAATTATAAAATGGGTTTATTCAGTGGCTTTCATTGTGATATCGGCAAGTTACCTAGAGTATGGTTAAAGTTAAAAAACTGTGTGCAAAATGGTAATCAAATCTGTTTGATACTTTTAAACCAATGGAAGGGATAGGGCTGGACCTGTATACTTTCACTTTGAGGTGTGGAGAGTGAATAGAAAAGCTGGATATGTTTCCCCCACCAAGGTTTTCTAAGCCACTCTCTTTGCCCATGAAGACTATCTCCAGTATATGCAGTAAGTATTTCAACTTACTGTAGCTATCAATTGGTACTTAAGTGTACCTAAGTTGTTTCTTTATTTAAAACATTCCTGCTTTATACTGACATTTTAAATTTTTTCATGGAAGGGTTGAATACCTGCATCACACCAATCTTTAAATTGTATGTTGCAAATGAACAAATATCAACTCCCTAAGAGTTTCCAAAAATAACTATTTTTCCCTTTTTTTCTTCTAGGAAAATCCAGAAGATGGAGAATTGTCAGCATTAAATTTACTCATTTGTTTAGTTGCCAGGTATTCCACAAATTTTCTTGGTCTCTGCATGCTTATGGGTATTCTTTAACTTCTTAACTGAGGGAATTCATCGCTCAAATAAAAATATAGCAGCAACACCTAATAATTTGATTATTCTGGTATTCATATTTTTTCTGCTATGTGTATTTATAATTGCACACTACAATCATAACATCAGGAATTGTAATGAAATGTATTTAATTAATCAAATAGCAGAGACTTAAGTCACATCAGACCGTTTATATATATATACACACACATCAATTTATAAATTGGTTTATTATTACCACATGTGCTGAGGTACAGTGAAAACTTCATATGTAAGTATTGGCAATAGAATAGCTAATTTGTTTAATATAACTAAAAGCAGAAATACCCTATCACAATGCAACATTTTTTAATATAACTAATCTACAGATAACTATTTTTGGAACATCAGCTTTTCATAATGAGCACATGTATAACCCCACTTGGAGTGTCTGAATAATATAACACAAGCTTTTAGGGGAAAACATAGGGAAATCTGGCAGTTCAAGTTCAGTTTATTGTCATTCAACAGTACACTTATACAATATACTGCCAAGTGAAACAATATTCCTCCAGACCAAGGGCACAACACAATTTATATAAATCACACAGATAACACAAAGTAATATTACCACTACTAAGTTAACAAATAATAAGATGCATTTACAACACAAATTTAAAAGTAAACAGTATAACACTACTGGCACTTCATACATGATGAAACCTGGGTGGTAGCAGGGAGTTCAGTAGTCTTGGCCTGGAGGAAGAAGCCATTTACCAACCTAACAGTTCTTGTCCTAATACTATCATACCTCCTGCCTGATGGGGGGGGGGTAGGGGTCAAAGAGATTATTGGACAGATGGGAGGGGTCAATGCTAAGGGCCCCGCATCTGTACTGCTCCTATAAATATCTCTAATGGGTGGAAGAGAGACCCCGATGATTACTTCAGCAGTCTTCACAATTCTTTGTAGTGTCTTGCGGTCAGATGCCTTGCAACTCCCCTACCAGATGGTGTTGGTCAGGACAGTCTTAATGGTGCTCCTGTAAAAATTGGTTAGATGGGTGGGGAGGGGCGCTCACCTCAATCTCCACAGGAAATGGAGACATGCTTTGCTTTTTGGATCAAAAAGATGGTGTTAAGGGACCAGGTGAGATAATCTACATAATATTCAATGAATGAGGCCATTTAAGCCATTTATCTTTTCCTGTATCCTGACTATTTGTTCCAAAGATCATAACACTAATCATTGATGCATGCACATGGGGCTTTTTCTGAAGGAGCTAGCTAAAATGTACAAATTTGGTGTATGTGAAAATGACTAACTTAAGAAGACAGATCAAAGATTCAATGAAATTGTTTAAATTTAACCCAAATACAGTGTAAAATTGTTTCCTATTAAATTTGACATTTTAATTTCAATATAGATGATATAATCCATAATAGTTTTCATACTTCAATAATATCAGCAAAATTAGTTTTATTTCTTTAATTGTGAAGCAAACCAGAACATTTTGATCTTCTACTTTGATAGAGTGTTTACATATTTGTGTCTATGTGTAAGAATAGATTTATTCATTGTCCTCTGATAGATTTAATTTCCTATTCACATCAATATTAAACGGGCATGCCTCTTTCTGAAATAAGGAAGGAAGATTAGGAGGGCAGGAATATTTAGAGACTTCACACTATTATAGGAGAGAGGGATCTGTCTTCATACATGAAACTCAGTAGCCATTTAAATACATGTGATCGGAAAGGTAAATGGAATGATGCCTTTTCTTGCAAGAAAGACAAATTGAATTGACTTTATTTCTTACATCCTTCACATACGTGAGGAGTAAAAATCTTTATGTTGCGTCTCCATCTAAATGTGCAATTTATAGTCATTTGTAATAAATAGTATGTACAACAGGACAGTCAATATAGCATAGAAATACAATTGTATCAGCGTGAATTAATCAGTCTGATGGCCACCATCAGAAGCTGTCCCCGGAGCCTTTTAGTCCTGGCTTTTGTGCTGCGGTACCTTTTTCCAGATGGTAGCAGCTGAACAGTTTGTGGATTGGGGTGACTTGGGTCCCCAATGATCCTTTGGGCCCTTTTGAAGTGCCTGTCCCTGTAAATGACCTGAACAGTGGAAGTTCACATCTACAGCTGCACTGGGCTGTTCTCAACTCTCTGCAGAGTTCTGCAATTGAGGGAAGTACAGTTCCTATACCACACAGTGATGCAGCCAATCAGGATGCTCTCAGTTGTGTCCCTGTAGAAAGTCCTTGGGATTTGGAGATTCATGCCGTCTTCAACTGTCTGAGGTGAAAGCGACACTGTTGTGCCTTTTTCACCACACAGCTGGTATGGACAGACCACATGAGATCCTCAGTGATGTGTATGCCCGTTCACCCTCTCAACCCCAGATCCACTGATGTCAGTAAGTCCACAAACAACTCCTTTGTTTTTACGACATTGAGGGAGAGGTTTTCTTGACACCACTGTGTCAGGATGATGACTTCTTCTCTGTAGGCTGCCTTGTTATTATGAATATATTAGATGGAATATAAAAGAAAAACAGCTTTGTTACAGCTGTACAGAGTACAAGTGAAACCGTACCTAGAACACCATGTGAAATTTTCGTCTCATTTAAGAAAGGGTACACATAGGTTAGAAGCAATTCAGAGAAGTTTGACGGGGCTCATTTCTGGGATGAAGAAGTTGTGTTGTGAGAAAAGACTGAGCAGATTGGGTAAAAACTGAGAAGAGTTCTGAAAATGGGAGGTAATCTATTGAAGTATATAAAATTTTAAAGTGACTTTGCCTTTTATAGGAGACTGCTTAGAAGAGGGGATTGTTTTAAAATAAAAGGCATTTGTATTGTCGGTGAATTTGGATGACATGCATTTTGTCTCTGACTAACCAATTAATATAGGCTGTAAATCATTGAGTTTCCACCACTGATCCCTGTGGTGCTGCACTAATTGCCATGTACTAATTAATTGTTTTGTCTAAATGCTTGCCACTGCTTTCTTACTAACGAAATGCCTCACTGGCCTATAGTTTTGTTCTTAATGTGGGGCACCACATACCATTTTTCCAATCAACTGTCACCCTTCCAGAATAGAGGGAATTTTGGAACATCACAAATTATGTATCTACTAATTCAGCATCTACTTTAAGACAACATACAGAAAATGCTAGAGGAACTCACCAGGCCAGGCAGCTTCAATGGAAAAGAGTACAGTCGACATTTCAGGCAGAGACCCTTTAGCAAGACTTTAAGACTATAGGATACAGTAGTCCAGCAGTGCTGTTGGTTTATCCATTACTTATTCCTCTTTTTCTCAAATAGTTTTCTATGCTGTTACTGTATTGGATGTTTTATAGTATGAAGACGAATACAAAGTTTTTGATCAGTCTTTTTCATTTTCTTGCTTATTAATCATGGTGAATTTTCTAATTACTATTATTAATTTTCTCAACCTCTCTGGAACCAACATTTACTTCAGCAACTTTTTTCAAATATATATTTGTTGAGCATTGTGAAAACCCATATTACGTGTTTGCTTATCTACCATCTTACCTTTAATCATTTTAGCAGTCCACTTTTGCCAGCTCATACTTTTATAACTTCCTTTGAGTTGAGATACTGATATCAGGCCCAACATTTGCACTCTCAAACTGAATATCAATTTTATCATGTTGTGATAATACTCGAGATTGTTTTTACTGTGAGATCATTAATTAATCTTGTATTATGATGCAGGATGTCAAAAATAGTTCATTCTTTAGTTTGGATCCAGTACGTATACTATACGTTAGTCCCAAAAATACTGTTCGCTCATTGCCAAGGCTACTTTGTCAGTTTGATTGCTGTCCTTTCATATTATTTCCTACTATAATGCTATATACTGTATATTTTTCACATTTCCATAGAATTCCTCCTTAACGATCACTACCTATATAACTAATCACTATATAAACTTTATTCTTGCACCACACTCTTCTCCTAATTCAGTTTTGAAAACTAAACCCTGTGCTCTTCACCTAGTTTTGAGGAAGTGTCTCTGATCCAAAATATTGACTGGTTTTTCTTTCCACAGATATTGCTTAACTGGCTGAATTCTTGCAGCATTTTCTATATTTTTGTTTCCTATTTACACTATCACCTTGTCCTAATTTTCCCCTCACCTGAATCCTCCCATACAAATACCTCAATTTTTAGTTATTCTGAAATGTAAACAGAAAATAGTGACAATACTCAGCAAGTCAGATAACATCTATTGGAGGTAGAAAAACAGAGTTAATGTTTCAGGTCATTGATCTTTGTTTTACATTGGTTCACTCTTGCAAATGGTGCATTGTAGAAAAGAATCCAATCAGGTCATGACAAGGATTTTTTTTGGTGGTTTTGACTATAAAAAGGCATCTCACAATGTACAATTTCTTATTTAACTTTCTATTTTTCAGGTATTTTGAACAGTGTGATCTTGCAGATAAGGACTGATGTTAATGGGAGTCGAATCAAAATTCAGTCCATAATTTTCGACTATACTATGGTGACATATTTTTTTATCTCATTTGAATTTAGATCCTTCCCTGTTTTGTTGACACAATGTTGTATGTTATGTCCAATCACGAACAAGATGCTGGAAATCCAAGCAACATATTTTGTGTGTGTTGCATGTTATGTAGAGTCTTATATAAAATTCACATGATAAAATAAATGAGAATCAAAATTAATTCTCAAATGTTATAAATAAATGATTTGACATGGTTAGTTATCTGTTATTGACTGAAAGTCCTTGCACATTAATTCAAAATTCAATCATTTGAAACTGTGACCGAAGATTTAGTGGCATTGCAATAATTAAGTTTTCTGAAGAATTATCTTAATTTTGACTTAACCGTATATAGATACAGATAAAATGACCATTGCTTTTAGCCTAAAACTCTCTCATGGACAGAATCAGAGGAAACACATATTGATAATTTTAAGTTGTATCTTGAAGCTAGTCAAGTTTCTTTCGAACATTTTCTTTAAGTTTGGATATTTATTCAAGTTACTCTGGGAACACCTGACCAAATTCCAGTTTTAAAATGATAGTATGGTTGTATGGGATTTAACAGCACAAAATAGCATCAGTGGTTAAACCAGATTCACTAAGTATCCATGAAATTCTAATTAGCTTGATTAACAAATCAAATACACCACACATATTCCAGCAACGAAGTGCTCATTTTAAGGGAACCTCCATGTGATCAGAAATTATATTTTATGGTTTTTTTATATAATTTTCTCATCTGTAGTAGAACAAACATGTTACAAATACAGTGTAGCAACATAGGTTGGTGCTTGTCAGAAATTTTATGCAATACCAGCTTAATATTTAATGAAGTTGTTTTATTTTGTTACAAATTGCCATATGTTTAGCAAAATCTAAGATTCCTAATGCTTCCATAAACAGCAGCAACATTCTGTAATAAATGGCACAGCAGCATAGCAGTTAACGTAGTGCTTTACTCCGTCAGCTGTAAGATCAAGCTTCAGTTCCTGCTACTAGCTGTAAGGAGTTTATACAGTTTCACTGGGTTTCCCCCCCACATTCTAAATATGTACAATTAGGGTTAGTAAATAGTGGGCATGTCATGTTAGCACCAGAAATGTGGCACAAATTGACATTTCACTGTACGTTTCGATGTGGATGTGACAAATAAAGCTAATCTTTATATTTATAAGACTAATGACATGCATTGTTATGTAGTGCAAGTATCTGATTTATTATACCTTGATCTGTTTGAGTTGTCTATTATGGAAAATAGTTTTTGAATACTTTACACTTTACACATAAAATTAGGATTGTTCCCAATTTCTAATTGCAACAATGTCTGCTAAATAGAGCAGCTAAAAGTTCAATCCATGTATAAAAGTTTGAATGTAACATTTCTTGGACATTTTGAACACATCAGATTCTTCAAAATGGAAGACTGATTCCATTGAAAAATTGACTATTTCAAACAAAGGCACAATGACCTGAATAGTTTCCTCCTGTGTGACTTCTCTTTTTTATTCCTCAAGTACTCAGCATTGGCAGTGCTGGAATTGAAATTTACAAAAGCACCATGTCAAATATGTTATGGAAACATGATTAGAGTTTGATTTCATACATCAAAGGTGACACTAAAACCAAAGAGAAACTGGCTAATTCAAATGCCAGATTTATTTTGGTCAGTACAACGGTTATATACTAAACACCACATAAAGAGGAAGCAGCAAGGCCCAGAGGAACAGTGCCAAAGGAACACCTGGGTTTAGGTCAACGTACGTACTTGTTTAACTGACACTGGGTTTTGACCTGCACATGCTGAATAACTGAGAGTTCACTGTAATAAGTTGGTAATTTGGGGAAACTGCAAGTAGTTTATTTTTGAGCAACAGTTGATACTTCAGAAAGAGGAAACAAATCTTAGATGAAGAATTGCAGATTCACTCTCATTTTGGTGGTGGGATCTTTTCTGGTATTAAATGTCACATTACTACCAGAAAAATGGGACAGCTATCTGTGATTTGATCCAAAATCTTATTCTCAAATACATTCTCTGTGTCCATGTTTATTTTGAAAGCTATGTATGTAAGCCAGAGAAGTGCATATATGTCTAGGAGAATGAAGATTTGATTAATGCTGGGGTTAGGAAGGTATTATTTATTTGCTAACAATTTTAATTCAGGCAATACTTAATCAGCCTTTAAAACTAACCTCAATACAGTACATCTTTCTAACCATGTAGTCCATTCTGTTATCTCCTTTAATGCAGTTTTTTTAAAATAAATATGATTACAATGAAACATTTTTAGGGTATTTTATTCAAACTTTTATTTTGAAACAAATTTGTTGCAGTACGCTTCCTGACCCATGTACCTAAACATATCCTGTTTTCTATTTATTTTCCAAAACAAAGCTCTAAAACATGCATCCAATATGTGTGAAGTTAAATGTGGTTCAGAGAAGTACAATCGAACAGTCAGAATAGAATTCTGTAATAGAATACAAATCCTCCTTCCAAAAACATATTTGCATCAGATGAACAGAACTAAAGTACAAATAACTTGGATGCTAGAAAACAATACTTTCATTAGACCAATGCAAGACATGTCAGAATCTATTATGGAATTTAGTAGAAGTTGTCTTGAATTTTTTGTTGGCCATTCTGAACACTGTGTTCACGATAGTGAGGTCGTACTCTTCACATTTGCTGAGAAGCAGAAGGCTGTTCATCTTCCCGACTCCATGTCTGCCGAGCACTCCACTGATCATGGTCTTGACCGAATTGGGCATTAAAATCTCCCAGCAAGATCAGCTTATCACTGGCCGGCACTGAGCGTAGGATGGAGTCAAGGTCGGCGTAAAACTGCTCTATGGTTTAAGTAGGGCTGGTCAGGGTGGGGGCATTGGCACTAATAATATTTGCATGTCGGTTTTGGCTGAGGGGCAGACGTAGCTTCATCAATCTTTCGCTGATGTCAACAGGCAGGTCGGGAAGTAGAAGTTGGTAGATTATATACAATTGAACTCAGCATTGAAGGTAGAAAGTTTTAATCAAACCTGTACTGTATATGAAATATTTGCTGGTCATATGTAATAAATTATATACATTGGAAAATTTGTGTGGAATTCTCATACGTAATGGGCAGAAAGAAAAATAAAATTGTTTAACGTTTAGAATTTAAATTTTGAACTGAATTTAACGGAAACAAGCTTAATTAGCAGTGATTACCCGATTAGCAGAGTATACTTACAACACCAGAGAGGTACAAAATTAAATAATAGAAGTAATTACATATGTTAAAAAATCAGACTATAACTACAGATTTGAATGGAAAACTACAGAGGGAGAAAGGTTTGTTTTGCCTTGAGTATAAGATTGTAGAAATTTGAGGCAATATTACCTATTTTTATTTTTTTAGTTATCTGTATGTACATATGGTCCAAGGCACAGGAGAGCAGATTGTATGTCCAAACTAGGTGCATTAGATGGCCTGTATTCAACACATCTTTGTTCTCCATCTCATTTTATTATTGAGTAAATGGGACACTGACAACATTACAAGGACAACACGAATCATGACTGTTAGCACTGTTTTCACCTGAAGTAGGTTGAAGCTATTCACATGGAGTTTTAACCAGTAAATGAGATGGAGGAGGCAAATTGAGAAAGTTGATGCAATTAGGTGCAAATATAACAAAATAGAAGCATGGGAGTAATATCATCATGTTAGATACTGCCGATAAAGTGAAAGCTTGATGTAAAATAATTTAAATGAGTAAAAACAATACAGCAGACAAACAAGGTAGAATGTGAGACCTAAATAATGGTTCCTTAGCCAAACAGCAAGAAGAAATTTTGTAAATTTGGGTTGACAGTACAGAGTCAGTGTTAAAAAAAAGAGGGTGTAATCATTCCAAAATGAAGATATAAATGCATATCGAACAGCACCGACTCGGCAGCATAGAGATCTAAGGAAAGATTTATAACTGTAGAGCAGAGTTAGTACAAGCATTTAGCTAACAGTATATTAACTTTTAAAATGCATGAATTGACTGACCGGAAGCGATAATGGGCAGGTATTCTGGATTCAAAACTTGGTTAGTCAGTTATTAAAAGAGATAGAACATAGTCATGTATGTGGAATTAGGTCACAGATCAGTAAAGATTTTATTGCGTGGCTGAACACCCAAATAACATTCATACTCAGATATTCTAATGCAAGTCTATGGAACAAATAATTATTCTTTCCTCCCTCTGCCCACTTTTTAGATCTTAATTCTTTATGAAATAATTTATTCAGGTCAATATTAATCATCTCCCCAACATTCATAGTCAAGTTAAATACCTTATTTCCATGAATACAAGTCCCTAGGGAAAATACAGTAACACTGGCATAGGCAATAAATTTTAGTTTGACAATTTTTACAAGGAAATATCAAACCCCATATAGTCCTCTCTCTGCACAACTCACAAAGGTAATCTCTTACCAACATCATTTTTGCACTCATCTTGCAGGGAAATGGATGAAAACCATTCCACTTTTTCAATACCCAAATTGTAACAAATGCACAGATAGTAAATCAGCGTACTTGGTCACAAAATAGAAAATACTATGAAAATAAGAAACAAGTATATTTAAATAATCAGAGACCTTCTAGAACACCAGCAGAACACACTTGTTTCCAACATTTTGTCTTGAATTTCAGCACATATAGATCATAACTGGAGTTTAAGTGAAACAACATTCCTTTTTCAGTTTGAACACTGAAGAACTTCACTTCATACATAATAATACTTACAATATGTGACTAAGACTCAAATTCCATTATTCTAATTTGAAGTGGATTTTTATTCCAGTAATGCCAGTTAGCATTACTATAATAAGTTTATTATAAAAGTCTCTTTTAATGCCTGAACATACATGTAAACAAAACATCACAATGCCATTTTACAGAATAACACTTAGATATTGTAAATAATGTTTTACCAACAATAGCAGCACCTTTGACATTAACTTCCTATATCTTTTGTATCATTACTTGGAATTTGCCTGAAAAAGTAAGATAACTTTAAGTTAGACCAAACTGTAGTTTCTATCTGCTCCCACCCGCACCACCAACAAAATTATTCATTAGCTTTCATAAGAGATAAATAATTGCAAATCAGTTAGGCAGCTGCAAAACCAATGGTGCAGTTTCATCCCTCAATACTGCAATCCAAGATTTGTCTCCCCCACACAGTGAGTGGAGGGTCACTGCTGAGGTGGTGGTAGAGGCAGATACGTTAAGGACCTTTAAGAAACTCTTAGATAAGCATGTGAATGAAAAAAAACTAGAGGGCTATGTGGGAGGGAAGTAAGTAATCTTAAAGTAGATTAAAAGATGAACACAACATCATGAGCCAAAGGGCCTGCACTGTTCTATAATTTATGTCAAATTCAAAACAGACATTGTTACCTCTGTCAATCCGTGGCCTCCTCTACCGCCATGATGAGGTGAAACTTAGACTGGAGGAGCAACACCTCATAATCCATCTGGGTGGCAGCATGAAACATAAATTTTTCCAACTTCTGATAATTTCTCCAGCCCCTGCCCCCCTACTTTTCCATTAGAACCACAGAACATTACAGCACAGAAACAGGCCTTTTGGCCCTTCTTGGCTGTGCCGAACCATTTTTCTGCCTAGTCCCCCTGACCTGCACCTGGACCATATCCCTCTATACACCCCTCATCCATGAACCTGTCTAAGATTTTTTTAAAAGTTAAAAGTGAGCCCGCATTTACCACTTCATCTGGCAGCTCATTCCACACTCCCACCACTCTCTGTATGAAGAAGCCCCCCCACGCCCAATGTTCCCTTTAAACTTTTCACCCTTAACCCTTGTCCTCTGTTTTTTTTTCTCCCGTAGCCTCAGTGGAAAAAGCCTGCTTGCATTCATTCTATCTATACCCTTCATAATTTTATATACCTCTAACAAATCTCCCCTCATTCTTCTACGCTCCAAGGAATAAAGTCCTAAACTATTCAACCTTTCTCGGTAACTCAGTTTCTCAAGTCCCAGCAACATCCTTGTAAACCTTCTCTGCACTCTTTCAACCTTATTAATATCCTTCCTGTAATTTGGTGACCAAAACCAAAACTGCACACGATACTCAAAATTCGGCCTCACCATAACATTCCAACACTTATACTCAATATTATAAAGGCCAATGTACCAAAAGCTCTCTTTACGACCACTTTTAGGGAATTCTGTATCTGTATTCCCAGATCCCTCTGTTCTACTGCACTCCTCAGTGCCTTACCATTTACCTTGTATCCTTCTACCTTGATTTGTCCTTCCAAAGTGCAATACCTCACACTTGTCTGTATTAAACTCCATCTGCCATTTTTCAGCCCATTTTTGCAGCTGGTCCAAATCCCTCTGCAAGCTTTGAAAACCTCACTGTCCATTACACCTCCAATCTTTGTATCATCAGCAAATTTGCTGATCCAATTTGCCACATTATCATCCAGATCACTGATACAGATGACAAATAACAATGGATCCAGCACTGATCCCTGTGGCACAGCACTAGCTACAGGCCTCCACTCAGAGAAGCAATCCTTCACTATCACTCTTTGGCTTCTCCCATTGAGCCAATGTCTAAACCAATTTACTACCTCACCATGTATTCACCAGTGACTGAATCTTCCTAACTAATCTCCCATGCAGGACCTTGTCAAAGGCCTTACTGAAGTCTATGTAGACAACATTAACCTTCATCCACTTTCCTGGTAACCTCCTCGAAAAACTCTAATAGATTTTTGTTAAACTTGACCTACCATGCACAAAGCCATGTTGACTCTCCCAAATAAGTCCCTGTCTATCCAGATCCTATCTCTTAGTACTCCTTCCAATAATTTAACTACTACCGATATAAAACTTAGCAGCCTATAATTTCCCAGATTGCCTTTACAGCCTTTTTTAAACAACGGAACATAAGCTATCCGCCAATCCTCCAGCACCTCATCTGTAGATATCAACATTTTAAATATATCTGCCAGGGCCCCTGCAATTTCAACACTAGTCTCCTTAAAGGTCTGAGGGAATACCCTGCAAGGTCCTGGGGATTTATCTACTCTGATTTGCCTCAAGATAGCAAGCACCTCCTCCTCTTCAATCTGTATAGTTTCCATGACTTCACTACCTATTTGCCTTATTTCCATTGACTCCATGCTAGTTTCCTTAGATGCAAAAAACCCAATTAAGATCTCCCCCATTTTGTTTGGTTCCATAAATAGCTGACCACCCTGATCTTCAAGAGGACCAATTTTATCTCTTACCATCCTTTTGCTCTTAATATACCTGCAGAAGCTCTTTGGATTATCCTTCACCTTGACTGCCAAAGCAACCTCATGTTTTCGTTTAGCCCTCCTGATTTCTTTCTTAAGTATTTTTTTGCACTTTTTATACTCTTCAAGCACCTTATTTGCTCCGTTTCCTATACATGTCATAAATCTCTCTCTTCTTTATCAGAGTTCCAACATCTCTTGAGAACCAAGGTTCCTTATTCTTATTCACTTTGCCTTTAATCCTGACAGGAACATACAAACTCTGCACTCTCAAAATCTCTCCTTTAAAGGCCTCCCACTTACCAATCACATCCTTGCCAGAGAACAACCTGTCCCAATCCACACTTTTTAGATCCTTCCTCATTTCTTCAAATTTGGTCTTTTTCCAGTTTAGAACCTCAACCTGAGGACCCGATCTATCTTTATCCATGATGAAGTTGAAGATAATGGTGCTATGATCACTGGAACCGAAGTGTTCCCCTACACACACTTCCGTCACCTGTCTTAACTCGTTTCCTAATAGGAGATCTAATATTGCATCCTCTCTAGTTGGTACCTCTATATGTTGATTTAGAAAACTTTCCCGAACACATTTTACAAACTTTAACTTGTCTAGACCTTTAACAGTATGGGAGTCCCAATCAATATGTGGAAAATTAAAATCCCCAACTATCACAACTTCATGTTTCCTAGTTGTCTATCTCTGCAGATTCGCTCCTCCAATTTTCGCTGACTATTGGGTAATCTATAATACAACCCCATTAATGTGGTCATACCTTTCCTGTTACTCAGGTCCACTTATATGGCCTCGGTAGACAAGCCCTCTAATCTGTCCTGCCTGAGCACTGCTGTAACATTTTCCCTGACTAGCAATGCCACCCAACCCCGCCCCCCCCCCGCCACCCTTCATCCCTCTGCCTCTATCATGTCTGAAACATTGGAACTCTGGAACATTAAGCTGCCAGTCCTGCCCCTCCTGTAGCCAAGTTTCACTAATGACTATAATGTTGTAATTCCATGTGTCAATCCACACCCTCAGTTCGTCAGCCTTCCCCATAATACTCCTTGCATTGAAATAGACACACCTCAGAAGATTATTACCACCACACACAACCCTTCTGTTTGTGACTTTGCATGAACTTTTAACATCAGTTATTTTCAACTCCACTCCACTATCTGCTCTGGCACTCTGGTTCCCATCCCCTGCAAATCTAGTTTAAACCCTCCCTGATAGCATTAACAAGCCTCCCTGCAAGGATATTGTTCCCCTTGTAGTTCAGGTGTAACCCATCTCTCTTGTACAGGTCCCACCTGCCCCAGAAGAGGTCGCAATGATCCTGAAATCGGAAACCCTGCCCCCTACACCAGTTCCTCAGCCACGTGGTCATCCGCCAGAGCATCCTACTCTTACCCTCACTGGCACGTGGCACAGGTAGCAATCCTGAGATTACTACCCTCGAGGTCCTGCTTTTTAACTTCCTACCAAGCTCTCTATACTCACTCTTCAGGACTACCTCACTTTTTCTTCCTACATCATTGGTACCGATGTATACCATGACATCTGACTACTCACACTCTCATTTCAGAATGCTGTGCACACGATCAGAGACACTCCTGACCCTGGCACCCACGAGGCAACAAACAATCTGGGAGTCTCTTACATGACCACAGAACATCCTGTCTGTACCACTAACTATCAAGACCCCTATCACTACCGCTCTCCTCTTCTTCCACCCTCCCTTCTGCACTGCAGAACCAGACTCGGTGCCAGAAATCCGGTTGCCGCAGTTTGTCCCAGTTAAGTCATTTTCCCCCCCCCCCACCCCCCCACCAACAGTATCCAAATCAGTATATTTGTTGATGAGGGGAATGGCCACAAGGGAACCCAGCTCTGTCTGCACTTTCCTCTTCCCTCGCCTGACAGTAACCCAATTACCTGTGTGCTGCTCCTTTGGCATAACTACCTCCCTGAAACTACTATCTATAAACTCCCCATTCTCCTGAATGATCCGGAGGTCATTCAGCTCCGGCTCCAGTTCCCTAATGCGGTTTGTTCGGAGCTGCAGCTGGATGCACTTCTTGCAGGTGTCATTGTCAGGGAGACCTCCCTGGTCTCCCTGACTTCCCGCATCCTGCAAGAGGAGCATTCCAACATCCTGCCTGGTATTCTCTTCTACTCTAAACAAACAAAACAAAAACTTACCGGAACTTACCCTCGCCTCTGCCTGTTCACGCCGAAGCCTGTTGAGCCAAAGCCGTCCCACTCTGCTCTCTCTCACTCCGCTGCCCATTGTATGTGGTAGTCATTTATTTAAATCTTTGGGACTCTACGTCACGTACCTGCGCAGTCTAGCCTCTTTTCCCTGAACAGTGTAAAAAAAAATGACTTCTCTCCGAGATTCTGGCATTGCTCTTACCCTTTCTCCTCACCTGCCTGTCACTGCCCACTGCTGCCCCTCCTTCCCTTTCTCTCCTCTCCTCTATCAGATTCCTTTTCCTTCAACCCTTTACCTTTTCCACCAGTCACCTTCCAGCATGTACTCCTTCCCATCCCCCCCTCCAGTCCTGATGAAGGGTCAACTGAAACCCGAAACGGCAACTGTTTATTCTTTTTCCTTAGATGCCGAATGACCGGCTGAATTCCTCCAGATGTCATTTCTTACTCTGAATGACTAGCATTTACAGAATCTCTTGTGTAAACTCACTAAACTCACTTTTAGTGATTAATAGGTGTGAATATTGATTCTGTTGACTTAAATACTAGAAGTCAATATAATCTACAGTTGATACACTGTCACATAAGTCTTACAAATCAAAAAGAGCAATCAAGGTTTATCTACAAGCAGTTTGCCACGGAACCTTGTATCATGGGAATTACAAAAAATACTTAAATTGTAAAATTATTGTAAATTGTACTTTCAGTAGCTACCAAAGAAATTAAGGCAACACACAACTTACATGCTGGCATTGTAGTAACTTCTACAGTCACAATACTTTTAATTCCCAAGTTCGATAAGGCACCTCGAACCAACCCACAAGTAAATGCCAAGTACTGAAATTGAAAAAGATTTTATTAATCTCTGCCATATTCCAAGAGAACTTAAACCTATATTTAGTAGGTACACCTTGGACTTCAAATTCAGATCCGAGTTTTGCAAGACAGCACAAATCAAAGACGATTATGAAAGCAACAAATTGTAAATGAGATTAAAAATATAGACTGCAAACCAAATACCCAGAGAAGGAAGTTCAGATCATGTTTAAATCAGCTTGCCTAGTAGCCTGAGGAGTTGAGGTCAGTCATCATCATATTAAATGGTGGGGCAGGATCAAAGTGCCTACTTCTGCTCCTATATTCTTGTGTTCATCTGGTCAGAGAACACTGATCAAAGCCCACATTGAAAGTGTGGCAAGAAATACTTTAGTAGAGAGAACTGTGTTGTTAAAGATACCATCCTTCACATAATCAAAGCTGAGCTTGCATGTTCCAAGAGATCATGTTTTCATAATTCATTACAAGACGAGGACCATTCGGCTGATTCCATTTATGCCAAGCTTCCAGAGCTTTCCAATCAGCCCTCTTCCATTTCTTTAACAATCCTCTCACATGCCCACCATACATGTACATTAAGGGCCACTTCCTGCAGCTAATTAACTCACTATTGGGATACAGGAGGAAACCACAACACCTGAGAAATCCACAATCACAGACAGAATATGCAGCCACTACACACACACTGGAGATCAGGATCATAGGAGCAGCAACAATTGCTCATCCCCTGTCTTACCCACACTGTCAATTCCATTCTTTGCTTATATAAAAGAATGGAAATTGTGCTTCTTTCCCTGCTCACTGGACAGTTGGCACTATCTCATCATTTGCCTAATTTGCTGCATGCAAAATAGTGATTTTCCAATCCATCAGCAAAGTGACTTAATTCCAACAAAACCACCACAGTAAAATATCACAATAATAGAACATATACCATTTTCCTCAATGGATTATTTTTAAGCATATTAGCAAATCAGATTAAGGTTGTTTTGTCCTGCCATTATACACTCTAGGGGGTGCCACGGTCACGTAGCAGCACACATTATTACAGCTCGGGGGATCAGGGTTCAGACTGCAATTCCTTCGCTGTCTGTAAGGAATTTGTACATCCGCCCTGGGGAATGCATGGATTTTCTATGGATGCTCTGATTTCCTCCCACAGTCCAAAGATGTACCAGTTAGGAGGATAGTGCTCATTGTAAATAGTCCCATGATTAGGCCAGGGTTAAATCAGGGGTTGCTGGGTGGTGGGGCTCAATTTTGAGTTGATTCCCAATAAATAAGCATCCTGGAGTCAGATGAACTGGTCCTTCTGGACAACCTCAAATGCTAGACTCTGAATAGTCATGTGGGATTGGCAAAGAAAAAACAGAACACAAGCTCAAAAAAGGGAGTTTAACAAAATCCTGAAAGAGTCCATGAAACACAGGCTTGTTACACCTAATTATAATCAGCCCCTATCAATTAGTTTCTTTTCCCTCCTCCACTACCCTGTCAGATCATCACTGCCACTGTCCTCTCAGTGGATCCCCTCCTCCTACTTATTCCCATCTGCCCACTCCTCCTTCCATGTTTGGTTTCATGCTCTATTTTCCTTTCCTATTACATTCCATCATCAAGAACACTTTCCTGCTCCTACCTATCACCTATGTTGCTATTTACACCCCACCCTCTATCAACTGTCAATCAGCCACTTCATCTTGATTCATCATTTGCCAGCTCTTGCGCCAACCCTTCCCCTCACTGCTTTCCACTGGCCATCTTTCCTCTACTCTTTCAGTCCAAATGAAGGGTCTTGACCCAAGACACCGGCTGTCTATTTCCTTCTACACACGCTGTCTAATCTTCCAAGTTCCTCCAACTGTTCGTTTTTGCTCCAGATTCCATCATCTGCAGTCTCCTACATCTCCTAAGAAAATTTCTGAATGCACTGATTTGGAATTTGTGCTAATCTAGTGGTCCAATACTAGAAAGAAAGAAATTAATTATACAGGTTAAAAATGTTTGAGTTAGATGTACAGTTGAAAACTAAACATAGGTCACCATTATTTCATAGCATGCCTGTTTTAAAATCAAATAGATAATTCTTAACATCAATATTTTTGTCAAAGACAGCTTCCATCACTGACAAACTATTTACAAAAAAGATTAGTTAAATTTTACATAGATTAAATATCCATATGGTTCAGCATTCAATATTCTTCAGTGAAGCACTACTGGAAAAACAGACTACAGAAAGAGACCATCACACTTAACCGTTTCTATTCCTCTATTTAATAATCTTGGTTATCAGGTGTACTTTCAGATGGAGAAATATAATATTAAAATAACAGTTCCATTACAATTTATATTACTTTGTATTTTGGGAACTGTAAAGATTTCTGCACGGAACAGTTTATTTACTTAAGTGAAAATTTTAGACTTAAATTGGGAAGCATTAATAGGATTATTACTTGGCAAAACCAGAGCTAGGTGAAGCATGGGAAGGGTAGTTTCTATATAGGCCAAGGATAAATAGGAATACATATCTGGGCCTCTCCAACCTGTGGTTCACCTCTCTCACATCAGGAATTCCATCCCATTAAACTCAGCATACAAAGAAGTGTATCAAGTTCCCCAATTTCTGCCCAGTTGTAATGACCATATAGTAACATAGCAGTTACTCTCTCCAACACACCCTATCAGACAGGAAGTCATACTGTCTTTTCTTTATCGTAATTTGTAATTGGTCCCAATTAATTACCACAGCTTTGCATGTTACTCCAATTCAAATATTGATCTTTTCACCATGAAAAGGATCCTTACCCTTAATTACCATCTTACACAAATATTCCATGTTCTAATCACTGCATAAAAAGTTGGTAAATATACTTCAATGACAGTGTTAAACCAGCCATCATTTGTCACCAACTCCTAAATAAAAAAGTACTTCTTCTATTCACAATTTTAAATACCTCTCAGATTTAAACTTCTCCACTGCCCCAATAAGTAATTAAATTGTTGTACTCTTTGCAGATCATAAACTTGTAAGTCTGTAAAAAAAAAAATTACGTAGTTAAGATAACACCAAGATATACCTTGGGTGCATGTTCTAGATACTGTTTCCCTGCAGACATCTGAGTCAAGAGCCGGAACTTGTTGTCTTGAAGCACGTAAATACCCTGTAAAATTAATTAAAAATGCAACTGTTCAAAATATTAAAAGCATTAATTGATTTGCATATTTCAATGTTATTTTCACATCATCCCTTTATCCAGGGCTTAGCTTTAAATTATCTTGACTCCAAAGCACCACGATAAGTGCTGAATTGCCATTAATGGTAACATATTGAATTGGACCATTTCTGTCTCTTTAGATAATTTCTAAATTCCTTGACATTGTTCTAAAAAAGTGGGAAACTTTCTATTGTCAATCTCTTTGAATACCAGAATCAAAATTAATTGGTCAGTTGCCTTCAGGTCAAATTGAGCCCACTGTTCAGACTCAGCCAGCGTGGTCCGTCACCTGCTTATATACAGCTCGGTGAGATGCAGAGGACCAGCTAAACAGCCGGCATGGTCCACCACCTGCTTATATACAGCTCGGCGAGATGCAGAGGACCAGCTAAACAGACCCACTTTGCCCAAAATGCACTCTACAAAACAGAGCAAGCACACCTCAGGAAGTCAGAGTCAGAAAGAGGTACAGAACGGAAACAGGACGTTCTGCCCATTAAGACTGTGCTGACCATCAACCATCCACTAACAATCACCGCATTATACTCTCCCCACATTACCCCCCATTGAGTCTCCCCTAACCTACACTTTTGAGGGGCAATTTATAGTGGGCTGATTAACCCACCGACCTCACACATTGTTGGGATATGGGAGGGAACTGGAACTCCAAGGGGAAACCTGCACAGGCACAGGCAGAATGCACACACTCTGCACAGTTTGTGAACAAGGCTGGGACTGAATTTCAATCCCTCGCTTTGAAACAGCAGCTTAAGTCCCTGATATTCAGACATGTAGAAAATATCAGAATTCCTTCAACAATCAAAATAAATAAAGTTCAATGAAAACATGTTAATAGGCCAAAAACTAATTTTAAAAAGCAACATAAAACTGCTTCACTTACATTTTCCCTGCCTAAACTCCAAACTTGGTATCTCCATTCAAATGATGGCCCCTCACCAGGTCTGACCAGCGTAAGATCAGAGAACTGAATTCCCAGTGTAATGCTGGAAGGTCCCAGCCAATAGCTATGCCATTGAATTCTATAGAGAGAACAACAATGGAACAATGTGCTGACTTCCATCACTCAATAATCCAGGCTTATAGCAGGATCACTCAAGTGCAGAATTGAGAACACAGAATTTAGTTACCTGAAAATAAAACCTTGAAACTAATTTAGTTACCTGAAACCTGCTGACTGCCAGCTGTTCAGTTTGGAACTGCCAGGCAAAGCCAGCACAATATGGTCCATTGTTAATGCAACATCACCATGCAAGTTTTGAGCAGTTATGTCACCAAACTGACAATATTGGTAACATAATGCTCACTACACCTCAAAGTAACTCACTGAAGCAGAAGCGATGTGAAAAGTGTTAAGGTGCCATGTAAATGCAACTTTTAAAAAAAGACTGAGATCAAACATCAAAACAATCTTACAAATATGTTTTAGCCACATTTTAAATGTTAAGGCTATATTCCAATGTTAGAAGTAATACAGGATATTTGGCACAATGCATCAAAGTGACTGTGATAAAACGTAAAGTTTGTTCCATAACAATTTATGCCAGTCAATATTTAACAGTCATAGTCCAAGATGAAGGGAAAGGTAAACTTAGGTAGAGGGATAGGTAAATGGGGGAATGGATTAAGGGGAATAATTAGCTTATGATCAATTGTCTTATAGGTACCTTATGTTACTGAGCAGTCAGAAAGAAACTCTACCCAGCAACAGGTAACACACTAGGCATTGTTCTCTAAAAGTGCTAAGCATAACTAAATATGGGTATAGAATGATTGAAGGGGCATCTCAAGGTATAACTAAATATGGGACAGAATGTTCGAGAGAAGGGGGAAGTGTCAGGGGGAGGTGCCGATATGAGGAATTTAGATTGTATCCAGGCTAGTCTTGGAAGAAATAATTATAACTAACCAATAATGATTTTACATCTAATTGTATATCAACATGTGATCAAAACTATTCTAAAATAGTCTTAACTCGCGTAATTGTAAGATTTCCTGCGATTAATATTATAAATTGGGCAGAATTGTAAGTCTGGGCGGAAAATGCTCAGACTATCTCCTTGATCAGTCTGTAATTTCCCCATAGCATGCTATGAATAAAAAGTGAAGTTTGACGAAGTATCACATGTTTTATGGTTTTAATGAATTCATGGTACCTTGTGTTATTGCATCAGGTTGATCCAGCTTTGACACAAGAAGTTCATTACATCTTTCAAAATTATAATTGTCAGCAATTAGCAACAATTTCGAACTCCAAAAACAACTATAAAATGAATTTATAGCAAATCAACTTTGGGGGACTGGAGAATAAATTGCATGACACTGCACTGCCTAAAGATTAAATGTTAGCCCCAATGGAACACAAGGAAAGTCTACAACTCCAGGAAGAACTGAAGCAATTTTGGGACAGTCTAAAAGAAAATACAAATAAGAAGGCATTGTTGGATTAGATGGTATAACTGTTATTTTCCTTGTGCTTGTTTGTATTTTATATAATTACCAATGTATACACAATTGTTCAGGGTGTTTCCTAGTGGTTTCAGTTCTTCCGTATTATTCGAGAAGTTTCTTTGTTACCATATTATTTGAATAGGGACTATCTGATTGGTTAACTCTTATCAACAAAATTTGAATGGAACGTCTGTTATCCATGGCAATTCAATGAAATTAGCAAACCAGTATAAGACAACTTGTGGACTTGGCTTGTAGAGCCTCGTTATCTTTCTTTTGTTCTTTTCCCACCATTGCCTTCTCTCACTGAATCAAAGTTCATTGTACGGAGCTTCAAGACAAACTGAAGCAATATAAAAACGTTCAGCAAAGACCACAAGAGGGCGGTTCTGCCAGTGACACTTCCTGGAAAATGCCCTCTATGTTGGACAGTCCTCTGAGACAGCACAACCATCCGAAATCCAAGGAATTATAAAATGGACATGACATGGACTCTACAGTGGCCTCTTGCAACTCGAGTGAGGATGACAGTGATGAAACAGTCGGAATAGCAGCTATGTCATGGCTTGGTCCAATAAAGACCAAGGAAATGAAATCACACAGGACTGAAGATAGAACCTATGAAAGAAGACAAAGAAGACAGATGGTTTTCCATCAACCCAGAAAAAAATAGATAAATGGTCCAAAGAAGTTCCACATCCTAAAAAAAATGAACCTGGGCTGAGCTCCAACATATCAAAAACATATATAAACTGCACCCATATGATGGCATCCAAATTTTGGTCTTGGTATCTTCTCAGCAAATCAGACAGTCGACTCATCGTTGGCAACAACATGGGAGATGATAAACAAAATCAAAAGATTGGAGGAAAGTGGTTGATTGCAAGCAAAAGATTTTTGAAGATGTTTCTGAATATGAGGACAGCGTGGTTAAGATATCAAAGAGTTCCGGGAATAAATTAAGATAACATTGAGGTAATGAAGCCAACATAAAGATAACCCACATATGGTCCCCTGAAGTCATCTTTTATGGATGGCTTGAAACTAGACATTGCTAAAATGGTGAAATGGAGTTGGAGTGAAGTTAGTGTTCCATACAGTGAGCTAGTACAAGCCAAAGAACAAGTGGGACAAGATATCGAAATATGAATAAGATCATCACAGGGGTCAGTTACCTATTGATCATCAGCCACTGACCATGGGTCAACAGTCACTGTTTGCTAGTCAACAGCCACAGCTACTACCAACAACTAAGAGAGACTGGACTGGAATTCACCACATATATCACAGCAAAATCAGTCTGAGACACACCTCCAAGACCAATCCCTAAAGCACAATGTCAATTGTGTGGTGAGAAAAGATATTGGGCTATAAGTTATTGGTACAGGAAACAAGGTGGACAACAAAAGTAAGCACAACCACAAGTTCAATCCTCTGCCACACAGAAGTTTAGGGATCCTAGTTTGATGAAACAGTTTCAACAATCAATGCTGGATGTCATGGACATATTGTCACAGTCAAACGAATGACTGGAGCGCTTCCCTGCAGCTTTTGCTTGCCTTAAGAGTGTAAAACCTAGACAACTTGTATGTTAACTTACTAATTGAGAATGAATATGCTGAATTTTATTAGATTATGATGACCATTACTGTACAAGAATAAGAACATGCTATGAAGATGCAAATCATTACAAAGGAAGCACCTCTTTCAAACCCAAGTCTGATTTTGTACACTGAATGGCTGGATGGGCTGATATTTCTGAGACTGAAGTGCTGCCATCAGGAAGCATGGCTCCTGGTACCTCTATGCAAGAGGCAGAACTGAAAGCTCAGACTGAAGTCAGTAATGTGGCAGAAGGAAGATCAGCTAATAATGACACAGAATCTTGATATGCTTTTGGAGTTCTTCATGATTTTGAAGACTTAATGGATACAAAGGGGATTTTTTACAGCTGTAGCAACCCCAATCAAGAATGGCCAACTAGTGCAAGAAGTCATGAATGTAATACTGTCATTAGAAGTGGTTGTAATAAAATGTAAAAGCCACTCCAAAATGAATCAGTTGGTCTGTTACATCTGTATCTTAATGAGTTGCAGATTTTTGTTTTCTCTATCATTGCTTCATTTAGTGTTTTTTCCTCCCTAGCTTGTGTGTTGGAAGAGTACTTCAAGCAGGTTGTGGCCTTCAGTCTGCCTCAAGGCTCAGATCTTCACTGATAATATTTATTTTGGGAAAAAGCATAATATCTTAATATCTTTGCATAAACTGCCTGCCCAGCAGCCTTCTTTTCAGCGCCTCCACATTTCTTTGTTACACTTCCATCTACACACAAATGGAAGGATGTCTTATTGAGCAATGAGTAGACCTGTCCTGTGGGACTTGTCCTAAAACAATGTTTTCATTGCACTTGGGCCACAGTTCCATTGTACCTTGACTAAGCAGTTTTGGTTGTAGGGCTGATTCAGATTAAAGAAATGGGTTATGCAGTAGGGTTATTAAATCCACTGGTTTGTTTATAAACTGAATTTGAGATGGTGAGGTTGCCTTTGGCTTTATGTAACCTATAATTTTAAAGCTGAGTTACTGATAATGTTTAACTAAGCAGTTGTATGTTCATATTTTATCTGGTTTGATCACAGATTTACTAAAGATACAGCACAATTCAAAGATGAATTGGATGTTATGAAGTTCATTTTTTAAAGGCCTCTTGACAAGTGTATTTAAAAATCAGATCGACAATCTTTGGACCAGTTTACTTGTATAAGAGGAATCATCAGTAGAGCGGTTCAAACACACGAAAGCGTGCCTACTGAGAGAAACCATCTACTGAACAATGACATAATCCTAGGAAAACCCTTTGATATTTCCATAATTTAGGATTTTTTTATACTTAACATAGATTCCACAAGGTTTTCTTCCTCTGAATTTTCAGATATAATGATTTTGAATGTGTGATTTAGAATCAAAGAGGGGAATGTTGGATTATACTGTATAACTGTTATTTTCTTTGTAATTTAACTTTCTTGTGTTTGTTTGATTTTATAAAATTACCTATCTATATGCTGTTGTTCAATGTGTTTCCCAGTGGTTACAGTTCTTCAGTATTATTCTGGAAGTTTCTTGGGTATCATGTTATTCCAATTGGGAATATCTGATTGGTCAACTCTTACCTACAAAATTTGAATAGAATGCCTATTTTCTATGGAAATTCAATGCAATTAGCAAAGTAGAATAAGAAGAGCAAAGTACATTGGCTCTCGCTCTCTTTCGTTCCTTTTCCACTATCACCCTCTCTCACTAGAAGGTTCTGTTCTCGCTACTCTTCTTTCCCAATCCCTTTGTTCTCTTAGCACTTAATAAACAACTGTGAGCAACAAATTTTATGCCTCATACTTGGCTTCTGAATAATCTTAGATCAAACATATCAGTATCCAACAGCACAGACTGGTAATATGTTAGAGCCTGGAGATAGCCAATTGCTTTGCTTAAAGGGATGTCCCTCAATTTCTGCTGCATTTTGTCATATACACTACTACAAGAAACTACAATGCTTGTAACAGTTTGCCATAGTAGTGGTTCAGCAAGATACCATAACACCTGGTCTGCAGTCCATTCTGACTGGCATTATATAGAACTCTTTAGAAAAAATGATTTGTGAACCTCTAGTTGGTCTATCATTTGTTATGTTTAAGATTTACATATTACTAGGTGCATTTTCCTTCCATCTTATTCCTAATAAATCATACCATATGAAATTATCTTTGTCTTTCATTCATTGCACTACTTCCTATAAATTATGGCGTGGAAGAGCAGCTCTAAATCTGTTTCTTTACTGGAATTCGTAAGATTAAAGGAGACTATAAAGAGAATTGCACATGCAATATTAAATTAAATGGGTTTAAAATGAGATCTTAAAAACTTGCTGGAAATTAGTTAAGTGGAAAATTACAAATCTGGTAATGATTAGAATGTTAAGCACATAAGGTCATTATTAAGTTTTCTTGAGGATTTCATTGCATTAAATTATATATTGGTTAAATACAGACGACTTATTGTGTGAATTTACTGACAGTATCTCATTTTAATTCTATAGTATTTAACACAAAACCACTCAGCCCAGTTTATCCTAAATTCAATCTAATTTTTAAAATAACTGGAAATGAACATTCTTTACACATTGATTTTCAGATGAGGCAACAATGCACATATTAAAATTCAATGTATAAATCTGGATCAATTATCTTTAAGTAAAAATTTGCTGGGATTCCCAGCCTCAGCCAGCAAGATCCAGAATGAGACAAGACAAAGGAGATGCAGGAAATAATAAACACAGCAACTGACATCCTCAGCAAAATTCATTCTGTGGAATTTCACTGGCCAAGGAGCCCATGAAATCCATTTCACCAGCATCAACTCTGAAACAGTCCTCTGCTTAGCTGTGCTTCAATGTTCTCTCCCTGTCTCTTTTGCCAGATTATTTTCATACTTTTTCAGTGAAATTTAGTTAAAAAAAAGACAACTTGTCAAAGCAAAATAATACAACCACAATATGTGCACATACCCTATTACTATCTCAAAGTTCAAAGTTAATTTATTATCAAAGTACATTTATGTCACCACGTACAACCCTGAGATTCATTTTCTTGCAGGCATATCTAATAGATCCAGAATAAAATAATAACCATAATAGAATCAATGAAAGACCATTTATCTTTTGTTCAACCAGTGTGTAAAAGACAACAAACTATGCAAGTACAAGACTCAATGAAAGTGAATCCATATGTTGTGGGAA